>NC_048299.1:169944361-170109588 GCF_013100865.1 Trachemys scripta elegans
GTGTGGGGGTTCAGGACAGAAGGCTGACCTTTGAACCCCCCCCACACACACACACCCCAGCCCTCTGCCCTGACCCCTGAAACACCTCCCCCCCCCAGGTCTGGGGTCCCGGCCGCAGGATCTGCTCAGCCCGCTGCTGGCCTAGGTGAACAGAACCCCAGGCTGGGGGGGGGGGGGGGGGGGGGGGGTGTGAAATGACGCTTTTTAAACATTTTGAAAACCTTGTTTACTTTACATACAATAGTTTAGTTATATAATATAGACATAGAAAGAGACCTTCTAAAATCGTTAAAATGTATTACTGGCACGCGAAACCTTAAATTAGAGTGAATAAATGAAGACTCGGCACACCACTTCTGAAAGGTTGCCGACCCCTGGTCTAGTTTCACAGCTGATATATCACAGGAAAGAAAAAAGACAATTGCTGCAACTCTTGGATAATGAGCAGTAATCAAAGCAATGAACCCTTAATTATTCTGTAGTGTTGTTCTGTCCAATTAAACTGATGATATATTTCACCTCATTGGTGGTGAGTGATGTAATTCTTTAGCATATATAAGTTTTTTTTAAAGTGATTTGAGATTTCTCATGATGAAAGGTGCTACATAAATGTAAGGCTTGTTATTTTTAATTAATAAATACTAATGGAAAGATAAGGAGGGTTATTGTTGCAGGAAAAGACTGGCCTTGAACAGTTCTCACTTCAACTTAAAGATCATATAAAGTTGCTGTACAATGCTTCTAGACAACTTTTCCCTCCCTCTCCCATGCGCCCACACATGAACGAACGCATGTGTTTTTTTTGCAAAACATCCTCGCCTGCTAAAATGGAGTAATTCGCACTGGTGTGTCTATCTGAAGTTGAGGAACCAAGAATACTAAACTTGCTCAGTCTACTATTTCAATAAACATCCCTACGGTTATTTCAAAAAACATAAAAGCATGGAAAAGACACTAATCCTTTCTCAGAACTACAGGCCAAATCCAGACCTCCTGTAAGAGGGTGCAATTCCACTGACTTAAATGGAGTCCCAACCCCCAGGTTGGAATTTTCCCCTGAATAAAACTTTGAGTTATCCAAGGACAATGACAACAACAAATCTGTGTCTGAAAAATTTATTAAGTGAAATCTGCTTGTGAAAAAGCACTCTCTTTTTGTTGCACAAAGTCCCAAAGAAGGGATTAAATTGGTAGGAGGTCTGTGTGATTTTGAGGGCAGGTTCTGAAATTGGATGGCTGGGAGCTGGTAGAAGCTCAGTTTGAGTTTGGCTACATCTCAGAGTAGTCAAGTTGGGACATTAGCTTTAGAGAGAGCTTCAGAGAAGACTCGTGGTTTGTGGTTCAGCACTGGAAGGGTACTATTTTGGAGGCAAAGCTGTTGGGTCCCCAAGTTATTAATCTTTATGATACTACACATATCTGTGTCTTGACAAGGTGTTGAATCATTCCTCTTGACTTCTCAGAGTTGAGCATAAGAACAATGCTCTCTGTATACCTGTTATTTTTATGTTTCAAAAGGGAAGTGGTCTTTTGGTCGGAGTAGAGGAGTGGAAACCAGGAAGTCTGGTGTCCTAATCCCAGTTCTAACATTGGCCTTCAGAAAGTCACTTATGGCTCAGTTGTGCCTGGACCCTGGGCAGATGCACAAGCAGGGAGAAGGCACAGAGAGCCCAACCTCCCCTCCTTGTAGACACAGTGGCAGTCCTTGTGTCCTCCTAAGTACAAAGACCTCACAAAATCTAGTGGTGTTTAAGGCAGCCAAAGGAGACTACGACATGGCTATTCATTCCCTTCATGCTGGCTAGTAGAAATGGCTTTGCACAAGGATGGGGGGCATATATGTGCTCTCCTGTGGTACCTGTATGAGGCACAATGCCTACTGGAGCTTCCACTGGGTCAATGCACCTTCTACGGCAAGCTGTGGCTTAACACCCCACCTGAATCCTTACTTTTTGCCTTCATTTCCCCATGTGTAAACTGAGATGACAATACTTTATCCACCTCACAAAGAGATGAAATAGTGATATTTGTAAAGCATTTCAAGGATGAAAAACACTAGCAGAAGTTTAGATAATATTTTGTTTTCTCCCTTATTTTTGTTTATTTATGACTTCTGGGTGTTTTGCTGTTTTAAAAGTTAAGAAAAAGTTGCTGTTAAACTGAAAAATCCATTGACACCCATTACATTCAGAGAGATGTACTGAGCCTGCAACAGTTAGACATGCTGTCAACTCAAAAAAAAAACAAAACAAAAACAAAACAAAAACCACACTTGTATCTGAATTTTTTTGACTAATAACACCCACGTTTACAAAGTTCCTTCGCTAGTTTTCACTAAACTAATGTGTGTCATTTTCAAATTTTGCCTCCTTACTGTTCAGCTTTTCCAGATCATTAATAAATATATTGAATGTTATTTTTAATATTTTACAGTTTTATATTTATTATTTGCCTAGCAACCCCAGTCATGAACCAGGTACAACAGGTACAAACAGAGAATAAAAAGACTGTTACTGCTTGTACGAATTTAAATTGACTGTTTATTCCTACTCTCTCTCTTAGTTAGTTTCTAATCCATAACAGCATTTTTCTTCTCACAGCATTGCTGCTAAATATCTTTCGTCCTTGTGAGTGATTTTGTTAAAAGACTTTTTGAAAATCCGAATTACAGACTATTGGTTTTCATCCACTATTTTTTGACACATTCAAAAAATTCTTTATCCATTTTATCATCTTAATCCATTATTTTGCTGAAACCCTCCAAGGGTGAAGAAGAAATGTCTTAAGGCAAGCTGATTATCAACTGGATGTTGGTCAGAAAACAGATGAGTGTCCAAGGGGGTCCCAACCCTTGCAGAAGGATTGGAAAGACTTTGGTCACTAGGGAAAGGGACCAAGTCTTGTATGCCATTGTGATGGGGTGTTCACCCCACACAAGCCCTGGAGGGGTTAAAGTAATGTAGATAGGGCCAATTAACCTTATAGGCCACACCTGGTGGAGGGCCCAGCTTGACTAATGGCAGATAAAGCCCAGCTGAGGGAGAAGCTGGCTAAGGTATAAAGCCTGGAAGTTTGCAGCAGAAAGCGGGCTGCAGTGTGGAAGCTGGCAATCACACTCTGGCCCTGAGGGAAGGATTTAGCTAGAAGCATAAAGAAGAAAGCCTGTAGGAAGTGGAGTATTAAGCAGCCCAGGGAAAGAGCAGCAAGGTTAGAGATTCGTGCAGACCTTGGCTGCTGATTCTAGGGTTCATGGGCTGGAATCTGGAGTAGTGGGCAGGCCTGGGTTCCCCTACCAGCCACTGGGTAGCGGCACAGGATTGTAAGCAACACCATCTGGATATCTGATCCAAAGGGATTTTGATACCCTGGAAGGGGGAACTATATAGTGAACTAGAAGGTTGAGTCACAAAGAGAGAGAGAGAGAGAGCACCCCAAATTGCAAAGGGAGAGGCTATGGGGTGAGTCAATTACAGAAGGGGGAACCAGACCAGATGAGAGGGCTGCTTCCCCAGAGGCTGCCATGAGGAGGGGCCCCATGGTGAGTAGAGAATTGTGATAGGCATCAATATCAACAATTAAATAATAATCCAAGTGCAATCCTTAGAGGAGGTGACAGACAGGAGAAAGCGTGCTGCAAGGTATTATGACAGGATTTCTTTATTCTCATAATGCAGAATCCTATAGATGCCATATAGCTGCCACACTTTTAAAACAAAACCATTCCATTTTTATATATATATGTATTTTTAAATTAATCTAAACCAATACAAAGATGTATTTTTATTCTGAGTTTCTGGGAACAATATACCACAAGACCAAACCATCTTTTAAAAAAAGTGAGAGCTATTTGACCTAAATTTGGTTTATTGAGTGAAAATAATAATAATTGTATTAGCCTATTAAATCAAATAAATTTGGTTTATTGAGTGAAAATAATAATTGTATTAGCCTATTAAATCCTGACTTGAATGAACCCATGAACACGGCACCTGTTTACTGAGCTCGATATCAGTCAGGTAAAATTTTTAGCATGAGCTTGGCTCTTTACTGTATCCTCCGGTTTATCTGTGGCTGGCAAATAGCAACCCTGTGCTTCCAGAGCTTCAGAGGCTTTCAGTACACTGGTGATAAGTTATTCCCCAAGTCCTTTCTGCCAATTGTTCTTGGCAAATGGAGCGAGGAAGACTATTGTTGTTGCTGGCTGTTATCTCTGCCTCCGACTCTACTTGGCAGAAGTGAAAATCCATCTCAATAGTGTGGAAACAAGCTGTTTGACTCTGGATGAGTCAACTCATTAATAAACAAAGTCACAAAGGAAATGGGAACCCGTCTTAACAAAATATATGTATAAAAAGTTTATTGGATGCTCTGATGTTTGTCCTCCCCAGCAGGACACTGTTTTATCTCACTCCACAGCTTTCCTATCAAAGAAGTGGGGAAGTTAATAAGTTTATCAAATTTTAATCAGCTTAAATATTTATGTATTACTTACATAGCATGGAAAGTATTTTTGTGTGTTGTTGCTGGTGGTTTATTTTTAATTAATTGACATCTTTTACCATGTTTTTGTACCTGCCTTTGTTGTATAGAAGGTCTCGTTAACTGAAAGACCTACTGTATTGGATTGCTTACCCTATCACTATCAAAGAGTCCAACTCAGCTGCTGTGCTGAAAGCTCAGGAGTGAAATGTCCAATATTGTGAAATTTTCCTCTGTCCTGAAGTAGAAGTATGTATTCAGATCCTGATTTGGAAACTCAGTACTTGTTATAAAAGGATTTCTTGGTTTTATCCACCACAGTAGGAGCCTGATCCAAAGCCCACCCCCAAAGTCAGCAGAAAGATTCCATTTGGATCAGGACGTAGGCTCAGAAGTACAACTATATTACCAACAATTGTAACAAAGCCTAGCAGTGCACTCCACAGGTTGTCTTACTCTCCCAAAGCTGATGCTGGCTAGCTTTCTCACAGCAGCTTTGATGAGAAGACTCACAATTCCCTTGTCTGTGACCAAGTGCTCAAGGCATTATCACATTCCAGCTTCCTTCACAAAGAGGAACCCCAACAGCAAATACCTTCACATAAGTGACAAGGCAGTGTCAACTGTTACCTTAAAATAAAAGCAATATTTATTTTGCACGTTAGACAAAGAGAAAAGTCAAACCAGACAAACAGTAAGCAAACACTGTTCTGCAAAACGGAGCTAGCTAGGCACAAAGCTAACTTAACAAGGAATACTTGTTAAGCATGATGAACACCCTACATAAAGGAAACTACTTTGGTATAGCCAGCTGCCACCAGCTTGTCCTTCAGTGTTCCAACAAGATGTCTGCCTTAAGACCCAGGAAATCTGTCTGAGTATTTTTGCTATATAGGAAAAATAGGCTCCTTTGTTTATCTCAGAAGGAACCCTCCTTCTCTCCACAGCCACCATGTCCAAGTAGTACACCTTTTACACTATCTTCCAAAAGCATTATGGTATCTGCTTCACCTCAGCTTCCAAACAGGTCTGACCAATAAGCAATATTATGATGGACTACCCTCCTTCCTATCTTACATTCACAACCATTAGTATTGATGCAACTTCAATAACATTTGAGATAAGCCAAATGATGTCCAATATACATCTTCTCTCATGCAGTATTTTGTGCAGTCCCCCCATGTAACACATAGCTGGGAAAATGGCAAGCATGAATTAAAGGAGAGGGTGGGAGACTGTCCTTAAAATTGGATTGAAATACTTTTCATAAAACTTACTAAACATACCACTGGAGCTATACAATTGATCAGAAATAGAAAACAAACCTGTTACATAAACTATATGATGAGACATATTAAGAATGTTAATTATAATTCACAAGTTATCACAAACATGCATGGAGCAGATTAATTGTGTATGATTGTGCATTGTGAAATGAATACCATACCAAAAAATCCATCTACATGGAAAGAAAATTATTATTGCAAAGCAAAAGTACTCTAAAGTTAGGAAATGCCAGCATTAAGGTAGCCCAGACAATTTTAATTTGGTCTCCATGTGCATAAGCATTAAGATCAGGTCTTTAATTATATAATCATGTTCTATTTCCTACAGGACCCCTAGGAACGAAGGTCAGTCTCCTGCAGAGAATTTCTCCCTAGTAAGGACTTTGATCATGTTACCACAAAATATTATTTATTCAACAAGTCAATTATATGTTATGTAAAAAAGTATTCCTTTCATCAGTTTTAAATGAGTTGTCTTCATTTTACCGGGTGACCCCTTATTCATGAATCACAAAAAAAAAACTAGAAACAAAATTTATCTTCTCTACAGAATTTACCATTTTTCAATATTATCACATCCCCTCTTATCTGCTCTCTGAACTAAATTGTCTTAATCTTTTAAAATTTCTCCTCATATGCATCTCTTTTCATGGCTCTATGCATTTTCACTCCCCATCTTTTCTATTTCTGCCTTTTTTTTTGAGCTTGGATAACTGAAGCTGCACAGGGTATTCAAGGAAAGGCACACCATCTATTTATAAAATGACACTTTATTTTTAGTATTCTCCAATCCTTTCTTAATACAACCTTTGTGTTTGTTTGTTTTTGGGCCAACACTGCACATTCCGTTATTTTCATTGAGCTATCCACAATGACAACTGAGTCTTTTTTTTTTTTGGTTGTTCCTGCATGGCTACGGTTAATTTAGAATCCAGTTTATATAAATAGTTTAAATGGAAAGAACAACTGAATTACAATCTCAGCTCCATTATGTTGTCTAAATTGCCTAGTCTTTGTTAGGACCTTCTTCATTTCCTCATAATCCTCTATATAATTTGTCAGCTTGAGGTTTTACTACCCTACTGTTTGCACCTTCCACCAAATCATTAGTAAATACATTAAACAGTGCCCCTCTTCTTACAAATCTTGGGGGAACTCTATTTAACCTTACTTAAACTCCACATCCACCTTTTCCATTTACAATCAAAGTAAAAAAGAAAACAATCTAATCTTTTCACACTAAAAACAAACAAACAAAAACAAAAAACCTCAATTGTGCAACCTCTGATTTAGACTTGTTAAATGAGAACATGGTCAGAGATGAGGTGGGTAAATGAAGAATATTAGAGCTTAGAGGATATCATTGTTCTCTATGAAATGTAGCAGGGAGCAGAAATAAAAGAAGGGAAAGGCAAGGAGTAAATATGTTCCTAAATTTTAAAGGTAGTCACATAGATAGCATCCTGCCAAATTCATGGTCCATTTTTGTAAATTTCATGGTCATGTCATTTAAAAAATCTTGAATTTCATGATTTCAGATATTTAAATCTTAAATTTAATGGTTTAATAACAAAGCATGAATACATATTTAAAAACAGCAAAATATAAACATGTAAAACCCTTAAATCAAGTACCGTATTTCTCAGACTAGGGGTCCTGACCCAGAAGGGGATTGCAAAGCTATTGTAGTGGGGTTGCGGTATTGCCACCCTTACTTCTGTGCTGCCTTCAGTGCTGGGTGCCGGAAAGCAGTGGCTGCGGGCCAGGCACCCAGCTCTGAAGGCAGCGCCACCACCA
The DNA here is from genome assembly GCF_013100865.1 of Trachemys scripta elegans. Lineage (NCBI taxonomy): Eukaryota > Metazoa > Chordata > Testudines > Emydidae > Trachemys > Trachemys scripta. The sequence continues at coordinate 169,951,924 of NC_048299.1, forward strand.
CCACCAGAGCAGCCATCAGAGCTTGGTTTCCCACCAGAAGCCACCGCTCTCTGGCCGCCCAGCTCTGAAGGCAGTGCTGCCACCAGCAGTAGCACAGAAGTAAGGGTGGCAATACCATACCATGCCACCCTTCCTTGTGCGCTGCTGTTGGCAGCGGCACTGCATTCAGAGCTGGGTACCTGGCCAGCAGCTGCTGCTCTCTGGCCACCTAGCTCTGAAAACAGTGCAGAAGTAAGAGACACAACACTGTGACCCCCCTACAATAGGCTTTTTGGTCGGGACTTCCAGTTTGAGAAATGCTGTGTACCTGTGTGTACTTTTACCCTAGGGTAAACGTATACAAAAGACCAAAGATCAGATTTCATGGTCTGACACATTTTTCACAGCCATGAATTTGGTAGGGTCTTACATATAGCACACATGGAAGACCAGTTTTGATGTCCACTTCCTTGATCTTACCACTGTCACACAGCAAGATAAAACAGGAGACTAACCGTTCTAAGAATGTAACTGTTCTAGAGGATGGCTCTTTCTGTAAGGGCAAAGGCAGCTGCTATACCATTGTCAACCGCATATGAAATGCAAAAGACAAATCATAAAAAGAAAAAAATAATGAAGTGTGTGTGTGTGTGGGAAGAGCTAGAACTCTCCTATCCAGCCATGTATAATTAAACTAAATAAAAATAGGGTGGTTACTGGCACTTTTTGTGCTCAGAGATTACTGTTTTGAATCTGCAGTAACATGTAGGATACGTAAACAGTGAAGCTAGGCAACCAGACAGGGGACATATTCTGCTAAGTGAGCAGTCTGCTCTAGTGCTCAGCCACCAGTTGAGACATAAAAATCTCTTTGTTGCTTGGGCTGTTATTTATGTAAACGCTCATCTTTACAGTGTCTAGCATCATCAGTCACCACTACTACCATGGCTAATCCCACCCTTGCAGATTGAGCACCACCCAGCTCAATCTCTAGCTAGGTCATTAAAGTGGTCTGGCTGTATAGTCAGTTTATGTCCATCACTGGCAATCTTATCAAGCTACAGAAGCTTTGGTGACCAACATTCTTTAGTAAACACACTTTGGAATTTGTTGGTCTTCCATCTGCTGTAACTAAGTCAGTGCTGATGGAGGTGGTTGCTAGGTTCAGCTTCAAACATACTAATTTCTGATCTTGACCCTCCACTTAATAAGGAACAGCTGATGAAGACAAGACTCAAAGACATCAACCTGTTGCTCTTCAGCCTTCCTCATTGTCCATATTTCACTGCCAAGTAACAGAGTTGGTATAACTCTGGTAGCAAGCTTGATGTCATGATGTCCTCACAGAGGCTGCTAAAGGGCCGAAAACATGGCAGCAGCAGTAGCTGTTGCTATGTAGTTGTCCACAGCTTTCAAGCTTCCTCCAAAACTGACACTTTCCAAGTATTTGACAGTCACCAGCTGCTCCAAGGCCTGTCCAGACAGGTTAATACTGAGCTAGCTAGTTGTAATCTGGAGCTGAAGACTACATGATGTTAATGACCAGGGTCTTAGTTTTATTAAATTAATAAGCAGAACAATGTGTGCTACTTTTTTGCCTGACCAGATCGGCCATCAGCTGCAGTGATTTGCCCTCCATGATAAGTACCTTCAAATCGTGAGGTTGTTAATGCGGAAGTCAACCACTTGCAACTATCTGATTTACTGTCCTTGCAGCTGAAATGGCCAAGAGTTTCTCTGTTGCTAAAGTAAAAAATGACTAATTAAACCTTGCAAAGGGGATGTTCCAGTATCCTGCATGTTGGTGGCAAATGTAAAATGTTTGTAATAATTAATAGCTAATACTAAATAAATTAATGTAAATTTCATGTCTGCTCTGTATTCTTTGTGCAGCACAGACACCACTACTGCTCTTTGGCTTTGCCCCTTTCTTGCAGACAATATGTAAGACTACAAAGGAGATTGTCCTAGAGGAAGTAAGAGATGATACAAAATTTGGACACTCCTAGGCGTGAGATAAGAATGGGTTGTTTGCATGAACACTTCAGCTACTTGGTGGAAGGAGATGCCATTTCTGAATTTACTCTCTCTCTTTCATGTTTTCAGAGGATACTTTAAGTTTTGGAGCATCATGATCAAACTCTCTGCAGTGCAAGAAGCCATGAGAATTCTGTTTTATCCAGGCCATTAAGATAACCTTGTAATTAGACTATAATCCCTGCTCTTCTGAAAATGTTGGCCTTTAGCAGAAATGAAAGTAGATCTCTAGGGCTTCAGGGCTAAATATCCTATGCAGTGACATACTTAACTAAGGTGTAGGTTCAACATGCTGGTCTGATATTTAGATTACCATCATCACAAAGGTCCAATGTTTTCTAATCAAAAGGCTTAAAGTGCAGTAGATATGGGATATCCTGAAATGCAAAGACGGAGAATCTGAACTATTGGAACAATGACTATGTTTTGTGTCATTTTAAATTTTCAACTCTATGTAATCCTATGCACTGTCAGAGATGTAGGATCTGATTTTCAGTTAGGCATGTGCATTTGCACATATGCCTGGAAGTAGGCTTGCCAATCCCTGATCTGCACACATGCACACACACAGTATTCCAAATGCAGTTGATAGGCACATGCAAACACACACATTTGAAACTTTGAAACTGTGGTCCCTGAAATGAAGTTCTACTCTGTAAAGTGAGTAAATATGGCACCTCATAACTACACAGATACCATCCCTGTGGGTATTGCAAGTCATATTTGATTACTTTAATAGTTTTTACTACTTTTTACTCCTTTTAAGATTATATAGTCAACATAGATGAAAAGAAGTCAGACAATACAGATTCTCAGTACCTTTGAAAACCAGGCCATAAGCTTCCATTGTAAGATCAAATCTTGTTGTCCATCACAACTGAGACCTTTGAAAACAATGATCTTTTACTGAACACTGTTAGGTTGCACAAATGTAACTATGGACAGTATTTGGCCTGTAGCATCTTTATCAAGAGTGATGGTACACAAGCCAGAAGGAATTCAAGAACATCTTGACTTTTAGATTCCAGATTGAGTTTGCAGGGCTGACAGCTGGGGGGGGATGGGGGGTGTTAAACTAGTAAACAGAACATATTTAACTTAGAAATAATTGACAGATGACAATGGAAACCTACAATACTATTTTTGCAGGATCACTTTTCAGAACAGAACCAAACTTGAAACTTTTAGACTACTGCTATGTTCTTTGATATTTACTTCAAACATGGGTATGTTTATTTATGAACTGTAAAATATGTCAAAGGCACTTGTCCTCATTACCGACTGAGTGTGTGGCAACTGTGAAGCCTTGAAACAAAGCCAGTTCTGAGTTATGTGATGAAACATTTACAGCTTAGTGTAGCAAATAAAAATGTATTTTTGCACCATTCCGTAACTCAGAAATGACAAATTACTTTTTAACTTTAAAAAAAAAAAATCCATTTTTAAATCTCTAAATGATTTTGGGTGTGAAAGTTAGAAATAGCAATCCTACATAATGATAAAACTAAAAGTCAATCTAAATACATTTTTGACTTCCAAAGTGCCCAATGTTTATAGAATACTGTTTCATCTTTACCCTTAAAGAAGTTTTCTTTCAGCCCTGTTGATTTTATAGACGGGGGTGAAATCCTGGCCCCACTGAAGTCAATGGGAATTTTGCCATTGATTTCAATGGGACCAGAATTTCACCCTTGGTGTTTATCCTGGCACAAATGGAATGGGTTGAGGATATATGTAGATACAACTCCAGAGTTAGGTTCCTGCTGGCCAAGTGATCTATTGTAAATGCCCAATCTAATTCTTCAAAATTATTCCCAATAAAGAAGTAGATTGTACAGTCCTTACTCACCTTGGTACACATTGACACTAGGAGTCTCAATGAAGGTAACAGGATGACTCAGGTAAGTGATTACCAATATGACTAACAATTGCAAAGCCTAGCCCTAAGAATGGCTATGATATGCAAGTCTATTAATTAAATCAGTGCGGTCTCTTTTCTGCATGGATTTTTAACATGTTTTGTATATTATCTATACCTTGTTCTTCAAGTTTTTACCAGAGGCAAGGATGACTGCTGGTCTCATTACGGGGCACTGGGAAATGTTTTAAAAAACAGTGATTTGCTGTTGGCCTTGTAAGGCTGGAGGTTTTAATATTTGCTTTTTAATTGAGGTAGACTTAGTATTTCTACAGGTGGACTGACTGCCCGGGAACTGAAATCCTCAATTCCCAGAACAAATGCAGTATAAAGCATCAGTAGTGAAAGCTTCCCCATGCTGCCTCACTTGGTGTGCCTTAACCCTGATCTGAAGAAACTATCTCTAGGAAACAAGCTGGTATTTCCAATCTTTCTGCCCACTAAATCCCAGGCCTTTCTACCACGATTGCCTGCATGCAGTGTTATTTTTTGTGATGTAGTTACCGTGTTCACAAAGCTTTAAGTCAAGATCACTAAAATCAAGTCACAAAACCCACCAAGCAACATTTGTCCACTGCTGATCCAGACAAAATGCAAACCTCCAATCTATAGGTATAAATCTCTATAGTTGAACTGTATGCTAGATTAAAGGGGTGTGTGGGGGGTTTTAATTGCAGAAGTACTAGAAAACTGAGTAGCTCAGTCCGAGTCAGACTCTCTTCCTTTGCACAGCATTTTTATTTCCTATGTTTCTATTTAATATTTAATACATCACATCTGATTAAAAGTCATAGTACCATTTAAAAACTATTCAAATGAGAACTAGTTAATGAACAAATAAACATGGTGATTATAATCACAAGTGAATCTGTGGAATCGATATCTGAATCTTTCTCAATATATTCTATTCCTCTTTCCTTTATGATTACCAAAAAGTGCCACAAGTTCACCAAGGCACTGGATGGTGCTATACCTGACAGCAGGTTGGAATGAGACCAAGCTATTAATGGGAAAAGCAGTATTCCCTCAAAAGGGGGGGAAAAAAAAAAAAAAAAAAAAGGTACTGAACATGCATTCTCATTTCTGACCTTTCTTTTATTCAATTATTTTCCTCCTAGGAGTGCAGTTCACAAGCTATTTTACTGATGTAAGTGTGCAGAGGTAAAACGGCCAGGAGACTGACTGTTCCTATTATAGCTTTCAACCCATGAAACAAGTCAGGTTTAAAATACTTTGCTGTCAGGTTTCTATTTCTTATGATTGCTGCTGAAAGCCCATTGAGAAAGAAACCATGCCTGTCACCATACAAAGGAGGATGTAAAAGCAGTTCATTGTTCCTGCTCTGAAGAAAAACAATTTGTCACAGCCAGACCCCCGTCTCAGCAGTGCCAAGTGCACAGTAATTTATTACCTCTGGATGTTGGATTCCAAGTGGAGGAAACTGAAATGTCATACCTTCATTCATAACACCGTCTCATGGAATTATTTTTTCCGGATTCCTGGGAAGTTGAAATATTTGAGAAGAATATCAGGAACTGTTTTTTCTGCATATTTGGTGAGTAGATAATTGCCTTCCAACTCTACTCTTTCAGGAAATGATGTGAGTGTTGCATTGTTCCTAGATGGGGGCAGCAGTGTTTTTTAGCAAGGAGCATATATATAATTTTTTAAAAGAAACAAAAAAACACAACAAAAACATGCAGTCTAGTCACTGCATTGAATCCAGACTTTCTGAATCTGGTCTAGATAAGAGGTTGGCCCCAGACAACTTGTCCACGTTTCACATAACTGAAAGCATTCTTGAGAAGGTATGTAAGCACTATTATGTTTTCAGGAAAAAAGAAACCTAAAACAAAACCCTTTATGATGTGGCAGTAAACCCCTCATTATGTTAAGTGATATCAAACCAGACCAGAAAAGGTCCCTGGGGAAGTTAAACTTATTTATTTGACCACAATGGACAAACTACCCTGGGAATTTAAGGGCACAGGGAGGGTGCGTGTAAGAAATCACAATCTGTTAAGAATAATTTATTATTATATGAAATGTATTTGGAAATAGTTTTCTGTTAAGATTTCTCCTTAAGGCAACCATTCCAAAGGGAGTCCAGGATGATAATGACCTAAAGCAGCAACCATTCAATAGCCGTTGGATGGCCTCTGTGAAGAAAGTTAGGTGGTCTCAGTATGGTTCCCAGGGGACAGGCATCTACAGTGCAAAAATCGCCACTGTAACTGGCGCTACCTGGAGCCCATGTTGGCAGCCTTAACTAATCTATGCAAGGGCCGAGGGGAAGTTTGAGGAAGCTTGGACTACCTCTCCTGTGACTTTCCTATGAATAAAGCTGCCATAGTGACCGCTCTGGCATCTCTCTCTAGCACCTATATTTGCTAAAAAAAATTTAAGAAAGAAAAACTTCATATTTTCTGAGCCTTCTGTTGGTGATGGCTTCCTTACTGCGCTACGGGGCCCAATGTAAAAAAGACTCCATCATCGATTTCCTCCTTACTTTAATATCCAGTAAAAAATAACTTTATTGTATAAATATCTACCTATTCCGTTCATTTTAATGGTTGTTCCATAGGAAACTGCATCTGCAGCAAAAGATTTTATAGTAAAACCTCCTGAGTGGTTCTTCATCACAGAAAGCAAAGGCATTGTTGTATTATTATTTTTCAGTTTATTCCCTAGATCATCTTATTTGACTCTTCTGGATGTTTTGGGAATCCAACGGGAAACTGGTTCTTAACATTCCAGACACTAGTTATTAGTTGTTAACAAATCAAACTGCTGCCTAAAAGTTTTATTATTGTAATATTTTTCAACAAGTGTTTATATAAAAAGCTGAAGCTTTTTGCAATGCACTTTTTAATCAATACATTGGAGGAATGTGCAATATTTCTGTTCCTATTTATGTAATTCAACATAGAAGCTTTTCTAGGGGACACAGTAAATATTGGACAGGTTTTTGAACCATATGGAGAGGGGATTTTTGGGAACTGGAATCAATTTACTGAGAGCTAACATCATCTGGAAAGGACAAAACTGGTACACTCAAAGGTCTTCCTATGACCTTGAGTAATCCAGAACTAATGTTTCAAAACAATCTGGAACAAACACTGTATGATGGGCACTTTAGGAATGTGTATAGCCACCACCAATGTCTTACCGCCTATCTATCCTTGCTCAATGAAGCCGTCTAGGCTGCAGAGTACTCTAGCAGTACAAAGCAAAGTTGAAAAATTTCTTCATAATCTAATTTAGAGGGACAACAAAAAATGCTCTTCTGGTCCCACAATTAATGTTTCAGATCATGGAAGAATGAAAATTATTATTTACCTGTAATTGGAGTTCTTTAAGATGGTTCTGCATATTTACATTTATGGGTACTGTGCTGCTGTGTGGCACCTTATGGTGAAAACCTCTTCTAGCAGTGTCAGATAGAGTGCTTCCACCCAACCTCCCCGAGCATCACTATGCACTGAGACTATAAAGGGGGCAGAATGCCCTCACCACCTCAGTTCCTTCCACTCCAAAGCCATAGACACAGAACAACAAAGATGCTGACAGAGAGGGGAAGACAAGTGGGAAGTGTAAATATGCAGAGCTGTCTAGAAGAACTCTGGTTACAAAATAACCTTAATTTCTTCTTTGAGTGGCTTTACATCTTCCCATTTATGAGATGGGCTGATCTGCAATGCTGAAGCTAACCTGGAGGTGGGAACAGAGTCATAGTTGAATAGAGACCTGTAGCGGGGCAGTAACCCCGCTCCTGCCCTGAAGGGCTTAAAACAGCCCTGTGAGAGGGCTGTGGTGGGGAACCAGTAAGCCTGGTCTGATTGGGAAGGAGCTGCAGCTGGGCCACGCCCCAATCAGGCCGCAGCTGGCCCTATAAAGGGGCTACTAGGCTGGAGCTCAGAGAGTTTCTCTCTAGCTGTTGAGGGGGATAGGCCTGGCTGCTGGGAGCTGAGCAGGGTACCTAAAGTGGAGCAGGGCTGGGGAAAGGCCAGAGGAGCTGGGCAGCTCCGGCCTGGAAAACCCCCAGGCTGCAGGCCTTGTTAATGCCGAGAAGGTACTGGAGTTGCAGAGAGGGCAGCCCAAGGGTAGGCAGAGGCAGCAGGTCCAAACACTCCTTTCCAATGATGAGTGGCAAATATACTGCAGTCTGCCCCAGTGAGCAGGGTCTAGATGGTGACTGGCAGTAGCCCAAGACTGAGGCGAGGTGGGGATAGGGGGTTTGAGGTTTCCCGGGGAGGGGAGACCCAGCGAGACTGTGGGGTACTGCAGGGTGCAGAACTCCGAGATAAGGGGCACCAGGGTCTGGAAGGGGCACCGGGGCCAGCGGCAAGCGAGACACTGAGCTAATTCCCTGGATGACCAGCAGGAGGTGCCGCAGCAGTGAGTCATCACCCCATTACAAGACCAAAACACCACTCTGCCAAATCCAGTGTTTGCCCTAGAAGCCAAGTTCAGGGCACAGTACTTAGAGAAGGTATGCACCGAAGTCCAGGTTGCAGCTTTGCGAACTTCAGTAACTGCCATCTGCCTAAGACAGGCGAAGGAAGTTGCCACAGCTCTAGTGGAATACAGTCAAATTACAACAGGTACAGGGTCTTTTGCCAGCATGTAGCATTCAACAATACATTGTTTAATCCACTGAGAAATAGTCTGGGATGAAACCATATCCCAAAAACCACACTGCGTACAAGACACAAACAACTTTGATGATTTATGAAAACTTGGTTCTGTCAGGGTAATAGCCCTTCTAACATCCAAAAAGTGTGTAGAACTGATTTCCCCTTATTAGAGTGCGGTTTAAGGTGGGGAAAATAGCCAATTAATAGTCTGATTTCCACACCAAATCAGATACTACCTTAAGTAAAAATCTGGGATCACGCCTGAGAACTACCTTGTCCTTATGAAAAGAAGAAGTGAAAGGTGGGTCAGCCATACGGACATTCAATTCACTCACTCTCTTGGACAATGTGATGGCAATAATGAAAAAGTCGTCTTGGTCAGCCAAGGGCCACAAAGGGTAATTTTACCAGCGTGGCCAACATCAAGTTGAGGTCCCAAGAAGAAACAGGATCCCTAGCTGAGGGATACACATTTGATAACACTTTCAATCTTTTAACTGAACAAACAGCCATCTGCCATCAACTAGAACGTGCTATGTGAAGATGGCTGTCAAATTAACTTTTAACGAGTCAGATAACTCTAATTCTCTAAGTACATTACATATTCCAGAACACAAGGAATGGAAGCAGATAGAGGAGTATCAGATCGTCCTTTCATTTAAATCTGAAATCTGGACCACTTTTGAAAACAATCTACTAGAAACTGTTACCATCTAGAGTTAATTAGTATCCTGCACAGACTCAGAACATGACTGCTCAAGAGCATACGTATTCAGAGTCCTATCACCCACACCATCAGGTGAAGAGTTTCAGAGATCCTGCCCTCCTGCTGGGACAGGGGAAGACACAGACTTCACCAGACAGTTGAAGGAGATCAGTAAACCACTGCTGACGTGACCAAGCCGGGGCAATGAGTATCACCCTTACCCTGTCCCAATGTGTCCAACAGAAAGCAGGGGGAAGCGTACATTAAGTCCTTCCCCCAGTGCAAAAGGAAGGCATCTGACAGGGAGTGACTGTCCCTGCCCTCTCTGGAACGGAAGAGGTGACACTTTAGCACTCATTGCAGACAGGTCCATCTCCAGTTGACCCAGACAGAGAATACAGTCTGAACCAACTGATCCTTTAGGGACCATTGATGTATCTGAGAGCTCTCTCTGCTGAGATGGTCCACATCTACATTGTCACAACATCTATCCTGTGGATCTGTATCTGGGAGGGAAAAGCAAATACACCAATCCCATAGACTTATCTTCTCACATTGGAGAACAGAGAGAGAATTGTCATCTTTCTTAGAAAGAGACTGACAAGAAACAGGCATAGCTCACACGGCTTTAGCAAACCATCTAAAATGGGTTGGGATACTCTTTTCCCCCAAGGATATCAAATACCAGGTAAGAAATCTTTTCCACAGACACTGCAGGAAGACTTGGTCCATCAAGTCATGGAACTGTGTAGCATCCTCCACATGACCATCCAGTTATAAATCTGGCTCACATGTTCCTGATCAAAAGAGAGGATCTACCTCCTCCTCATCTTCCTCAGGCAGCATTTCAGGCATCACTGTCAATAATGACAATGGATCCAGAGGAGTCAGATCCGAATATCTCTGGATTGCCAGATCCTTAACAGATGAAATGTTACTCTCCCAGTGGATGGAGAGGTAATTAAAAAATTCCTGAGGTGGCCTCCAATAAGGCCATGGGCCCCAGGATTGCTAGTCTCCCCAGCAACTAGGGTCTGGCAACATGCAGGAGGCAGACCATAGGATGATACAAAGTGAGCCACAGCTCTCTGTATTCTTCCTCTATCTTCCTCCTAGCAAGGATCCAGTTCTGGATCAAATAGAGAGTATAATGGTGATAGCAGTGGAACCGAAGGGAAGAATGGGGATCTGGCACTTTGTGGAGACCCTGTATAGGGGTTCTAGGAAGAGGAAGCAAAGGGTGTTATGGGAAAAGACACACAGTGTTTTCTGGCCTCTACTTCTTAACAGGGGACAAGGAAGATGATTTTGGGACCAGGGGAAAATGTCTCCTTTTAGAAACCCTGTGTTTCCCCACTCAGGCTAGGTCTATACTACCCGCCTGAATCGGCGGGTAGAAATCGACCTCTTGGGGATCGATTTATCGCGTCCCGTTGGGACGCGACAATCGATCCCCTAATCGGCGCTCTTACTCCACCAGCGGAGGTGGTAGTAAGCGCCGCCGACAGAAAGCCCCAGAAGTCGATTTTGCCGCCGTCCTCACAACGGGGTAAGTCGGCTGCGATACGTCGAATTCAGCTACGCTATTCACGTAGCTGAATTTGCGTATCTTAAATCGACTCCCCCCTGTAGTGTAGATGTACCCTTAGAAGCAATGAAGCAAGTGGAGCCAGAAGGTGAACCTGAGCTGTCATGGTGACAGAGCTCTCCAGAACCAAGGATGTAGCTGGAACTGACTTGGGAACAACCGATCCAAAGAAGTGACGTCAGATCCAATATTTGACACGCATTCATTTCCTTTGCTACCAAAGATGGATCTCTGTTTCAGAGCTGTAGCAGTCTTGTCAGATGTTAGCAATGCTGGTTCATATGCATCAGCAGCCATTTTGTCTCTGTGCCATGACAGACAGAACCAAAAGGCACTGATGGCCCAGATTCTGATACATCAATCAAATCCATCTTCCTGGATTTGGAAATCGACATCAGAACTGGCCCTGGTCCTGCAGCTGCAGGGGTTTCATCAGGGTCAGATAACCGGGAGGAACAAGGTATGGCACTGGTAAGGGTGGCCGAACTCTGTTGACCACTCTTCTGGAACTAGGACAGTTACATCTGACCACCACATGGCCCTTGGTTTGGGCATGCGTAGCCTCGGGGGCTTGACTGAGGAGCCATAGGAACTGAATTCCACCACAATAGGGGTTGCAGCTTCTTGGAATCTTACAGCCAGTTGGTGCTAATAGCCACAGGGGCAAAGACTGGTCTCTTAGACCAATGATCTGAGGCCTAATTGGGTCCAGAGGGTTTAGCCTCAAGGCCTTCCTTTGGAAGGAAGAGCTGCAAGTGAGTCTCCCCAGGAGCATTCTTCTCCCAGGCACGTGCTCACTGAATGCTGGGAGGAAGGGCACTTCTGAAGAAACAGAGAAAGCTGGGATTTAAGTAGCTCCATTACCCAGAACCAGGAAAAAACTGTACTGAATGAGCTTAACACTATTTCTAAGCAGAAAGAAACTATGGCCTCAAAGAAACTGGAGTGATTCACATGCATCCAGGCATGCAGTTGGAAGGAACTAGGTTGGGGAGGGCGCTCTGCCACCTTTATAGCATTGCTCTCAGTGCATTGAGACACTGAGGGGAGAGGCAGAGGGGCACATAAGTGTTCTGACACTGCTAGAGAGATTTTTACCACAAGGCACCACAAGGCAGTGCAGTACCCTTAAGTAGAAATATGCAGATCTGCTCAAAGAACAATAATTTATTCTTTAGATCACAGACTGGGAGCTCATGTGTCACAACAGACTGGAAAATGGTTTCTAGTCCATACCTCTCTCAAAGTATTAGCTCTGTTTGGAAGGTGGGAGTTAGATGCACCTCTTAAAATAATCCAGAGGGTGATCTGGTTCTTTCCCACCCTATTTATTTAAATATGATGTCATTTTAAAAAAAAAAGATTGATACTCTGTGGGCTCAGGTTGTGAATTCCAGTAGACTAGTAAATGTAAGTTTGCAGGTATTCAAAACATAATATTATCCACCCACTTTCAACTGTTTGCTCCATTAGGTCATACTGATGGTGCAAGTCTCTCTTATTTGCAGTTCCTCTCCATTGGACACACATTCACACAGTTATTTGTGAGATGGAATGGTTGAATTGCCAAAACATCCCGTTTGAAATGCGTAGATTCCCAGGATCACAAGTCTGAACCTTACCAGAATTGACTACCATTTCTCCTGCTCAGATAGCCACACTGGACCTTCCCCTTCTACAGAAAAATTGACAAAAAGATCTTTCCTAAGGCTCACCTCACTGAATTTTATAAGAAGCAATCCCTCCCAGGGCAGGGTTCTGGAGGTCCTTGGCATTGGGTAATGTCCCAAACCCATGGATTTCCAGGCCATACTTAATCAACAGAGCTGGTTCTAGCTCCCTCAGGCCCAACACAGCCTCTCTCATGTGGAACAAGGAAGCAGGACAGTACTGTAGAGAGACTGCTGAAAATAAAGGACAGCCAAGATTAATGGGAGCAAAAAATCTAAGCAGCTGCTACTGTACCTGCAAGTGCCTTAATACTAATAGCACCAAATACAATATTTTATGCTTTTTCTTCTTTAAATAAATGATACTTGCCTTTTAAAAGGCATTTATTTAAAATGATACTATGGCTAAAATAATTTTTTCTCCGATTACTATTACCATTTTCTATAGCACATGTATGGCAATGGGAGAGATGGGTTTCAAAAAGTACACAAATACCAGGCTTTTTCCCTTTACCACTCAACTCTAATGTTGAAATACTTTTAAAAGATCACTTTTATGTTTTAATTAACTATTGTGTGGCATTGTATAGCAATCTGGTTCCTGCTAGTTCCAGTATGTGCTATCACTATGGGATAACTAAAAGGGTCAGAGGCTTCCTCGGACAAGAGCCCACTGCTTTAATTCAAGCCATTTCAGACAACTTGATCCACTGTTTATACAAGGATGGCAGTGAAAAACGCACCTATGAGACAGTTAGTGATGTCAGCCTCCACTTCAGAAACACATTTAGGCTAACTTTTATTTAAACAGAATCTACAATAGCAACAACTCTTCTTAGACTGTATCAGATGTATCATCATAGTAGCAAGAAGCACTTGTAGCACTACTGGTCCTCAAAAAAAAGCAGGCAAAATACTGCAGGTAAGTAGTATAGCTTTTTGGCTAGAATATCTGTAGTTTGGTCCAACACATGTCTCACTACTTACTGGTACAAAAGCTACCATATAGTTATTTTGGGGTCCAATTATATATCATTCTTTAGCATATCTGTGTGACTGTGCTAGTATGATTAAGGAACGTTTGCCTCTCTGTTTGAAAGCAGTCATACTCACATTGTCATCTACCACTGAGTTCCTGCAAATTTCAGAGCCCAAGGTGTGTACAGAGGTAAAACACCCTTTTCAACTGGAGAATTAACTCCTCTTAATGAAATGAATCATGGGTGATAATGTTTTCATTTATTTTCTCCATTTTAATACAAGTTATTTGAAAGACAAAATTTGGTCAAAAGTTTTTTAAAATATATTTCATAAATAAAAAAAGTCAGTGAAGATGTGATATTCCAACCACACGTCATTGGATGTGGAATTTCTCTTAAGAGGTTTCATCTAGGGTTGGTATAGGTGGGAGCAGAATCTAAGTGAGTCTCACTTCCTCTTCCCCCTACTAAAAATAAAAGGTCTGCTTTAGGCATCAAAGAGATTAGAGGCCCAGAACAGCCGAACAGAGGATTTTTAAATTTTATTTTTTATACAAGGCGTTGATCAATATTACAAAAATAAAAAGTATCATGACTATTCTACTATTAGTCTAAGTAATACTTTTAAGCAGGCTATTACCACTGCAGAAGCAGTTTTTTCCCCACCATCCTTCAAGTAGAAGTATTGCTTTCTTGTTGTGTAGGTGTCAAAAGAGAAAGCTCATCTTAAAATTTAAGGAAAATTCGAGTGAGTATAGGATATTCCACTACTTCTAGTTACAAAGAAGAATAAATCAATATAGTTTAGACTCGGACTACTAAATATAAAAGATTTAACAATCAAGCAGAAAGCTACCATCTTAGTCTGATACAAAGCAGGATTGCAAACATCAGCATCATCATTCAAATGTAGCAAAAGTCAAAGGCCTGATCCAGCTCCCAGTAGACTCCACCGGATTTTTTTTTTTTTTTTTTAATAACCAACTTTAATGGGAGTTGTATCAGTACTCAAGCGATTTTGGAAAGTTTAATTGTTAAGAATTTAAACATTTTAAGTGAGGCTAAACATGTAATTGCTTTTACGTAGCTTACCACCCAACTTTGAAACTCCCTTCATATGCATTTTTTCTTCAAATGGGTAAAACTGAGACTTCTCAGCAGGGGCTCTACTGGAAAATGATAGTGTAGGATTTGAAGTATCATTAGCCTCCTGATAGACCACAGCCTCATTCGCTAAACAAATATTGAAAGAGTGACAGGTTAAAAAAAAAAAATCATACATACATACATACATGATGCACTTATTGAGCTATCTAAGCTATAACTAAGCACCACAGTTTTCCTTTTAAATTTTAGAACCAAGCATTATTTTTTCATCCACCTTGCTAAACCACTCTAAAGTCAAGTTGTATGTACTGTTAATTTATTTCAGGAGCTACAGCACAATAGATATTTTTAAAAATTAATAAAGACTACTGAATAACTTAATAGTGATAAATATTTTTCTTGGAGTCTCCCAATGAAGTGGGCCAACAAGCAGATTGATGTTTGTTTGTATGTTAAACATCAACTTTAAGCACTTTTCTTCAAAATATTTCCTAAATGCATAAATTCCCAAAATGAATATTGAGGGGGAATTTCCAAAAGCACAAAGTACCACTGGCTTTTGAAAAGAGTTAACCTTAGGTAGTATCATTCATTTAATTTATTTTGGGTTTTCTTGGCCAATGAAGTGCAGTTCTAGGCTTAAAATTATTACTCTAGTGCAGATGTTCAGCATACACTAGCCTTGCAACATCTATATCATTCTTATCAGCCCTCAAATGGGACACAGAGATGCAGGTAGGTTTACTTTTGTTCAAAACTGAGTGGATCTGATATTATGTATTATTTTATAGGAATAAAACACAAATCAAACTCACTCAGTACCAAATGAGACTCAAAGTACATGTGTACCACGATATAATGCTGTCCTTGGGAGCCAAAAAATAAAATCTTACTGCGTTATAGGTGAAACCGCATTATATCGAACTTGGTTTGATTTGCTCGAGTGCGCAGCCCTGCCCCAATGGAGCGCTGCTTTACCGCATTATATCCAAATACATGTTATATCGGGTTGCGTTATATTGGGGTAGAGGAGTACATTTTTCAGAAAGTTATTTTGGTTTTGAGGACATTTCATTCTTAAAACCTCTCGTGGAAAACAGTGTTTTCAGTTTATCCTTAAAATGAACAAATGCTATTGAGACTCTGGACCCTAAAGACAGGCAACATTATCTTCTGTTTTTCTGATGAAGCACGTAAATCGGGCTCTTAGTTACAGCATCCATTCATGAATGGGTACATAACTTAGAGATAAATCCAGATATCATCTTCCATTCAATAGGGGTTTTCGTTAGTAGGTTCTCCTCACTTTTTATATGTGGAATACTTTGGAGCCATCTATGTTTTTTCCATTCACAACAGAATTAAACAACATTCCACCATGCTCCAGTGTCAGCAAGTGCTCTTTTCAGTCCAGGTACCTGATGATGATTGATGAAGCTGTCAGGCCTACAGTAGCGGATAGAGCAGTTTGGCAGGAATTCAGTGTTATTGAAAGAAATCTCAAATACTTATTCCATCTCCTCTGCTAACTTTAATCACATTATCAACATGCTGCCAGGAATGGAGCCTTGACACCAAGCCATAAATTTACACAGGCAACCATTGTCTGCATAGTGCAATTCCAACACAGATAATGAGCAAGTTCTGTTTATTTTTACCTGTTTTTATTTTATATTGCATAGTACCTAAAGTAATATTTGAAAGATCTTCCTGTCCCTCAGGTTAGCTTGCATCAAGTTTCCTTCTGTTATTGCATTTAATTTCACTTGGTTTACAAAAGGATAATTAAGCTAGTCATTCAGTTATATTGCTATTACATGAAGATTTTAAATAAAAAGAAAAGATCACAGTGATCACAGGGGCTCACAAATACTCCTGTTAATCAGAACACAAATTAATACTGCAGATGCTTCATTTTTAATGCCACTTACTTGATTACCATGCCATGCCATGCCAAAAACAAAAAAAAAGATTTTTCCTCAACTGTATTAAGGTTATCATAACAGATTTTAGGTAATAAGTCCCAATAAGGTGGGCATTGCTCATCCTACTGAGTGCATCAATGGCAGGACGAATACTTAAGGTAAATACCATACCTGATAAAAGGCTAATGGAAGGACTGATATACTTTTAAAAGTTACTTTTAGGTGGTTTGGGCTGTGGAAGGTATTCTTAGGAGTGTAAAGCTACAAGAACATGAGCCAGTTACATAGAGAGAAAAATCATCGTTTCCTGTGACCTCACAGCCACTCTTGTGGTGCCTATTTTAGAGAGCAATCAATATCTCAACTCAACTTCCTAACAGTGCAGCTGTAACTATACCTGAGTAATGCATTCTAGCCTTTCAGAATCCACTGTTTCGCAAGACATGCTGCTTTTCCCAAAATAACTGTTAATGAGTGTGTATACATCCTAATTTCAGTCAAGCATGGCTTGCATTTATAATACCTGCTCTCTATGGCAGGGCTGTGGCCTTATACAGAGATAATTCAGTTTTTGTTTTCTTCCCCGCAGACAAGGCTGTCTTCACAAGCTAAGGAATTCTAGTTTGCAACTCCCTAAATTGATGTAGCCATGGTATAAAGGCAGAACTCCATTTCTAGACCTGCCTGTCCTACAAACTAAGATAGTGATAACACCAATTACCTTGAACAAAACAAGCTTGTAGAGGCACTTAAAGTTGGAGGTATGCAAAACTCTTCTTGCTAAATCAAACTTTTGTTCTAGTTACAGCACGATGTGGGGGTTGTTTTACCTCTATTTTGATTAGGCTTTCTGAAAGAACCTCACTGTTGTTCTGATAAGTCTGAAGCAAGAGAGTACTGGCACACAAAAACAACAACAACAACGAAAAAGGTCTTAAAAAGAATATTTAGCCAGGTCCTTCTCCATCTCAGCATATTGTTCTTTAAGGCGCTCCATAGCTTTTCTGTGCTCTTCATCCACTTCTCCTCGTTTGTTGTGTTGGTCTTTCATGAACACTTCCCAGTGGGCTAGACGCTGCTTTTCACCAGTCATTAGTATGTCAGTCTGAAGCTGAGAGGAGAAAGGAAAGTTATAGAAACGGTTTCTAGATGAAGACCGTGGGTTAATGCAGATTTGATGACCTTACAAAAGCAAACATATTAAAGAGTCCAGTTTTCATTCCAGTATCAGAAAGTAAAAGTTATATTCATCTAGTCACACTGCACAAATCAAAAGGAAAGTGATAACCATACAGCCTCATCACACAAACTAATGGCAACTTGCCTCCATTCTAGACTAGTCACCAAAAAAAGAAAAAATAATAATAATCAAACTCTAAAGCTAAACACTTCCATTCAGCTACAATCCAAATAATTTCTGTTATCTGATGTTGGAAGAACTATTCCTAACACTATTCCTGATCTTAGTATGGCCTACTCCACTTGCCCACATTTTGTTTTAAAAAAGTACTTTTGATCACAGGAATATACAAACAATAAATAGCAGTCTCCATCTTGATTACATACACTGCAGATACCTAGAGTGGAAATGGACTCAGCGTTATCTTGTTCATATTGAAAGAAACTGACTAGACCCTCAGACAGAGAAATTCTTCATTTAAGCAAGAATTTTGGCTATTTCAGCATGGTTTAGAATTTGGAAGGGGATTGTTCAAGTAAACTCCAGCTCATTTTTTTAAAAATGTCTTAGCCCAGTTCCATGGCTGGTCAGAAAGAACTATGTCTGGCACACCAAAGACAAACATAGGTGAGGCTAAGTATCAGAGGGGTAGCCGTGTTAGTCTGAATCTGTAAAAAGCAACAGAGGGTCCAAAGGTGCCACAGGACCCTCTATAGGTGATGCTATGGTTTAATAATGCTTTCAAAATACATCTACTTTGTGTTACAAAAGGCTGATATTGGAAAATATTGTGCCCACTATATTTCACATCTAAGAGAGAGAAATAAAGTACAATTTTAGGGAGTCAAATGTGTTCATTTACAGTGTGTATTTGCACTGAGGATTCCTGACTTCCAGCACTGGAGGCTAAAAAGAGAGGTGGTTCTTCAAACATCACAAGTGCAAAATCGATGCCTCTTGTAATGGCTGAAATCCCATCACAACTATAAATATAGAGTGCCTCAAAATTTAGTACAACAGACCAAAATGGGTAACAAAATAGTGTGTACTATGCACTGTACATGTAGTATACTTCAGTCCATATTTTTCTGTTGGGCATTACTTTACACATCAACCTCAGTATAAAAATTAGTGTTTTGTTAATTGAAACAAGAACATGTTTACATATCTCAATGGACATTTTTAAACTAGTAACAAAACAAATTTCTAAAACACTATAATGGTAAGGTTCTATATTACCACCAGAAACAAGTCTTGATGAAGGAACCTCTAAGGTCAAAGGAAAAGACAGACCATCTTTGTAGTTCTTATTTTCATATTTTGACTTTTGGGAATTGGTAGATTGTGTTTCTCTCTTAGCCAACAAGTTCTCACTGTGCCTAATGGTTTTCATACATATTTACTATCGGTAATTTTCCCTCAAGCTTCCACATTACTCATTGTTTCTGGTAAATAGGATTCTGTTCACCTCCTTGTCTTGAAAGGAAGACAGTTCTAAAGAAACATGTACAGACATTAAAAGACGAGCTTTTACCGAATATTTGTAAGCAATAGTAATAGTCTTGACCTTCTAGTGTTTTATTCCAAGAACACAGAAATCACAATAACTGTGTACAGCACATCAGTTCTGTTGATCCTCCATGGGTGAAGGTACATCAGCATTTTCTATCCATCAGCTACTATTTTCTACATAGAGTAGTTCAGCATAGGAGTAGTACAAATGTGCAAACTCATATATTCATCCAATATTTTAGCAAATTAAGATGGATTGACACTACATGATGTCTAGCTTGTTTTTATTTTTCCATATTATATATTTAGCTTTTTCATGCAAAAATAAATCATGGTGTGAACATGCTAATTTTACCACATAGCACTCAAAGTACTCTAACAGTATCACTCATTGAAAAGTTCTATATATCTTCTATACAAAACAGAGCAGCTGTTAAAAAAATATGTACCTGTAGTCCCACCAGAGAGCTGGAATGTCTATACCTTTTCAAATTTTTGAAGTGTTAATGAATTGTTTATGCAGTTATTAATAGTGTATCTGAATGATTATAAAGTGCCTACCTGTAAGTAACCACAGTTCAGACTGGACTAGACTGCACCCCTGACAACATGAATGGTTTGCAGGGAAAACAGCAAGTATCACCATGTTCTGCAGTACCATTTCCACCCACGTATAAAGTCACTGAGCTGATAAAACCATTGGTCAAAAGGCAGAGGGTTGCTTCCTTCCCCACCCTTTTTTCTTCTTCTCCAAAACAGTCTTTCTAGTTTGTCTTGGCCCAAAAGAAAGACACTGACAAAGTGATATTAACAGGCAGGCTCTTTGGGTTCCTCAAAAATATGATCAAATGGGATTAAACAATTTAATGCTGAAAAACAATTACT
The DNA here is from genome assembly GCF_013100865.1 of Trachemys scripta elegans. NCBI lineage: Eukaryota > Metazoa > Chordata > Testudines > Emydidae > Trachemys > Trachemys scripta. The sequence goes on from NC_048299.1 coordinate 169,972,048, forward strand.
GTAATGTTTACCCTTTAAATAAATACAGGCAGTGTACTAATGAGAAAGTAAATGTATCTTAACAGAATTGTCCTAACTTCCATAGAGTAATGATTTTATGCACAAAATAAAAATGAATCCACAGGGTTATAAACTGATCCGCAGCATAAACGGAGATTTGAAGATATGACTATGAAGATATGAATACTATTCAAATACTATGAAGATATGAATACATTTTAAAAATCAGAAAGCAAAGATGACATTAACACTAGCCTATGTCAGAGCATTGCTGCCTCCTGTGAATGGAGGATTTGGGTCTCCAGGGCTGTCAGTCCTGCACATTTGACACATGCTACAAGTATATAGCCCAGGTTCTCGCCTACTGTCTCGGAGTTGCCTCCCTCCCCCCAAATGTCTGCATTACTAAGAAGTAACTACATGGCTCCCTCAGCCTTAATTCTAACATTTTATTCACTGACACCCAAAACCCATCCCCATCAATACACCTACAAAATTATATTCTAATTTCCCCAACTGCTAGCTCTGTCATTATTAATCTCACTTCTGGCCAGGAAATTCAACATTAATCTCAACATAAGAACACAACAGGACTATGTACATTACTAAGCCTTTACAGGAAGCTTCTTGTCTATGCAGCTGGTCTTTAAGAATGACAGCATGAGCAATAAGAAGAAGGTTCTCTGGTACTTGACTTAATTTTGCTGGTAAATTGATATTCACCTATGGTGAAAAATCCAAAGAACTACACAACCTTAAGGTATACTATAAGTCACATACAGCAACTTGAAACTACTCTGTTCATATATCAAGTGAAGCAGCAAAAAAATATGATCATACAACAACATGGCTTTTATCTCACAGCTTCCAAGAGAGAAAGGAGAGATGCTGGGAGTTTATTCTCCCCTTAATGGTTTTATGGAAATTTTCCGGTCTTGTTAACTAACACTATGTTTCAAAAGAACCAGAAGGGAGGAAGAATCTTTCACTAAACACAGTTTAGTCACTGCATAGATAACCAATTTTGGAGGCTCCCTCCCTAGAATTCAGAAATAACATTGATACATTCTATACTAACAAACTAGAGGGATTAGTACACTAGCTCCCTTTAGTACTACATGCAAAAAATATTAACTTGAAGATAAGAGTTATATTATTCCCTATATCATCCTTAAACAAAATACTTAAGTACATTGCCATTAAAAACACCTAATCCCTAAGGGAGGGAAACAGGAAGTAAAAGTAGTTCATTAAAATATGAAAATCCACTTCACACTTTCCAACAACATCCTTAAGTGACCAGAGAGATTTAAAAGCTTTTCAACATAGACATGATCAATCATATACTATACTAGAGATATACACATGAATTTTCTTCAAAAATACACTGCCCCACACCACCTCCAATTGTATGCCTTTATAGATCAGATTTGAGTGACTCTTAGAATAAACAGATGAATTTTCACAAGTCAGTGCTTTTAGGTGATACCATGAATTCTAGGTACAACAAAACATTATACAAATTCATCATTACCATATTTTAAAATTTAAAGGCAAGTTAATTTTTGATGGCCACAAAAATAAAATATTTTTGTGTTAACAGCCTAGGCACAAGTCCATTTTGTGCCTGTCCTGGTAAATTTTCATGAGAATTTGCAAGATTGTGGAAAAGTACTAAGTTATTTTCATCTTAAAGGAATGTTATTTCAGGTTATTTCCAATTGAGATATTCTCTTCCTTGGGAACCTTCCATACCCCACACCCTCACTTTATATTTCTCACACCTCAAAGTCAAACCACTTGCAAGCCTAGGGCATAACCTTAACCATATGTGTTAATTTATAAGCCAGACAAAATACTAATCTCTTAGTGCTGACAATTAAGACTCCCCATTGTGAAGCACTAGTTGATTTTCACATCATGCCGAATAAAAGCTACACAGCACAAGGATTTTACAGTGCATATCATTAAAAGGTGACTGATCATTCAAGATATGCAATAATCTCCCTGACAAATATAGCCTCGCCTATTGCTAATGTAAGCTACAAATTAAAAAAAAAAAAAAAAAAAAAAGAGAAACAGAGTGTTTGTATACTAGAGTTTATCGACACAGGTATGACATCAGGCAGCCAAACTTTATGTCCAGACATTTAAATCATCTCATTTTGTTTATATGAGCACTTGAGTTCTCTTATGAGTTAAAACAAACTGCAATGAATAAAAATGTTAGAAGCTTTAATGTTTCATTCTGCAATTGCTATAGGTTCTCAGAAATACCAGGAAGACTGGCATTTAGGAAACATTTACTAGCTTACTGTGCAACCTGAATACATCACCACTTCCCCGTGCTTCGGTCATGTCAGCTGGAAAACTAGTTAAGAAAAGATCTCACTGTAGAAAGGATAAAGACAGCTCAAACGAACTATCCTTTGTCAATGAATATTGTTACTTGTACGTAGATCCATGTGTTGAAGAAATACTTTACTGTTTGTTACCAGAAATAAGTGGCCAACAAAGGAAAACTAGCCTAGTTTGTTTAAAATAAAGAAAATTACAATTAAAACAATAATATACTACAGAGGATACAAGATGGTTACTTATCAGCATGAATGTAGTTCCTACCTGCACAGTTCCATGGTGTAGGAATATGTACACCCATACATGCCATTTCAAAACTCTCCAACAGCAGTGTCCATTGGAGCTAGGTATCCATATGTTTGTCTTTATGTTTCCCCATTTGAGAATATACCAGCATAGCACCAAATGCCACTCAGTTTCTTCCATTCACTAAAGAATTTATTGTAAAACTCTGAAATAGTGGGGGAGGAGGATGGGAATTGTGGACCCAGGCAGTCAGTTTTCTCAAAGAACCAGTTACTATGGTAAGTATCTATTTTTTCCTTCTTTGAAAATGCATGCAAGTAGGTGAGTGACTAGCAGCTCCCTAAATCACAATGAGGCGGGTCTGAGGACTGCTTGAAAGAGATTATAGGTCTAACTCTCCCAGGTTGAGTATACAAATCTAAATGCTAACTCCAGGGAGTAATGCTGTAAAATATGGATAGAATTCCAGGTAGCAGCTTTGCATACACCCTGTATTTTGGAGACATTTGAGACACGCAATACAGATCACCTTAGACAAGGAGGAATGCATCCTCAGACCAGTTGGCATTAGCATCCCTGCTTACTCATGTATGGATGCAGAGTCTGATCCAATTTGATAGTCTTGGAGTGGAAGTTCACTGGCCCCTGGCATAAACTCCATGTGCTATACATACTCTGGGTGATTTACAGAACAAGTTAATCTTACTCAGGTAAGAATTCAGATCTTCTTGACATTTAGACAACGCAACCTAGTGTTCCCACATGTAGTTGGGAAACAGGTGGAAGCAGAGGTTCACCACAAGCATGTTAACAGCCTGATTTAAGTGGAAATCAGAAGTCATGTAAAAAAGGGAACTTCAGGTGAGAAAGAACATGGTATATGGTAGGTCAACCATTAATGTCTACATCTCATAAGCTCTTTGAACCAATGTGATTATCATTAAGAACAGCCTTTAGTAAGATATGGTACAGAGAGCAATCAAACCACATGTCAAGTGGTGGTTCCATTAGTTTGGCAAGCACATTTAAGTCCCAAGACAGCATTAGCTCCCAGATGGAAGACAACACATGAAGCAGGCATTTTAGGAATCCTGGCACTGTAGCACATGAGAAAATACATTAAATCCTGAATTGAAGGATAAAAGGCTGAGACTGCAGCCAGGAAAACTCTTTACAGAGCTGAGGGAGAGAAATTATTGTCTGAGATGAAAGCAGTATAGAATAAGGAGCATGAAAGACTGGTGAGGACCAGAACCTTTATCTTGCCCAGATGCAGAAACACTTCACAGAGTAGAAATATCTTGTGGAAGACTTTTTGATGTCCAGCAGCTGACCAACACATCCAAATTAGACCAAAGGTTATCTAAACTACTCATTAACAAAAGATCTCTCGCTCTCTTGTAGTTGGTGCTGGATTCCACTTCCCTGCCAGTACCTGCAGGAGGCAGAACAAAATTGAGGGGGTCTTTGGAAAGCAGGGGCTAGACCCTCACCATCCAATCAGCTTCGATTCTAAACCCCACATCTACAGACAGGCTACACTGAGGATCTCTGGACCTAGCCCTGAAAAAGAATACAAGATGCCCACTCAGTTAAAGACACATTTATGTGCTGAGTATTCCTGCTAATCAGCCTGTACTTTGAACATGGTGATATAAACTGGATTTTATGGAAGGAAAGCTCATGTGCATCACCGTTCCAATGCTAATGTTGACTGAAATTTTGACATCTGCATTTTTTTTTTTTTTTTTTTTTAAAAGGAGTAACATGTTAGCCTAGCAGTCTGGTGGTCAGGCATTTCAGGTCAGCAGGAGCTAGAACCACTGTAAAGACAGCAATCTTAGATTCTTCATGCGCTGGAGCGCTTCACAGCACTCTTTCAGCTAATCTGGTTTATGTCTATGGAAATCAACTCTTTGAAGTTTGTGGATAACATAGGGCAGTGGTGCCCAAACTCAAACAGTTGCACTCCCTCTACCCGCCCCCCACCAGTAACAGAATCTGTCTGCACCTCCCTCCATTACTGCACAGCCAAGGCTTCCTCAGCAGTGGAGCTTTGGGGGAGGAGCAAGGCTGGGGGTGGAGCTGGCCTGGAAGTGTGGCGCTCCCTCCCTGACCTGATGGGGGCTGGCCTGGGCACCACCATGCATCCCCCGAATGTTCCTCTGTGCCCCCGTGGGAGGGCACACCCCACAGTTTTGGGACCTCTGCTTTGGACAACTGGGGTACTGGAGTGGGAGCCTTACAACGTTAATTTGTAATTTCATCAATGCCAGCAAGAAATATCCTGGATACTTCATTTCCAGAATTTTCAAATTTTATTTTTTGACTCCTCTTCAAAGAGAAAGTTAAATTTAGAATAGATTATAAATTTATCTATCTAATGTGCCACAGAAGCAAAAATATTTACCGTAACCCAAGCATTTAATATTTTTCTGTCGATATTTAAATTCAAGTGACAACCAAACAAACCAAAAGATCTTTATGGAATTCTGCACATGTGTAAATATAGACTGCCCAAATGAGAACCAATGTTTTCCAAAGCTTATTCTTCCTGTCATAAGGGATAATAAATATTTGAAGACTGGGAGATCTGGATGGAAATTCAGCTACCTCTGGACACAGAATAATAAAACAGAGCAGGCTTAACATGTAAATACTACAACCTTTGTGGGAAGCTGTGCTTCCACTGCCTATATACTCAAAGGAAAGGGAAATAAATTAAAAATGAAAATCTACTAGTGTTCTAAAATGTTAATATGAACATATACCACAAAAATACTGGCTTTATATAGGCAAGGTACCTGAAGATCTTAATACACAGCGGACTGATTTACTAGGCAGTGAAGTTATTAGATTTAGTAGTTAATCACTATGGGTATTGGAGCGGAGGGGAAATAAATGAGAAAGCAAACATCATATTCTGTCGACACTTATGTTTTTCATTATTTCCCCAGCTGAGGTGCGTAATGTTACTGTGTCATGTAATTTCTGAAACATCTATATTCACCAGGTCAAGGAATTATGTGTAGCATGGGAGGTTTGCATTTTGGAAGTCACCCCCTTCTATAATAATGCAGGGAACTTCCACAGATAATTAGAAGTGGCACACTCCTAAGCATACAAAACTTAAGGTATTGCTAACTTGAAGTTCCTTTACAATATAGGTACTCCAACTGTGAAGCGTCTATTACAAATAACAAAACTAAAATTCATATTCACGTATTAGGAGCTAGAAGGATTAGACTTTCTGTAATCTTCAAAAAATGTCAACACTTCTGACTTGCTAAATTCAAAGCCTTTACTACTGCAAAGTTATAAATGACGCCTACATTTTTAAAATGCAGTTATACTAATAAAAGTGACTATGAAAACAGCACCTTTTCCCCCTCAGATTTGTGCCTTATATGTAGTCACAGTAACAACTATTTACTTTTCTATAAGCTTTTACTACTTTATATTTCTGTTAGCATTGCAGAACCAATGCAGCTATTGGAATGTGAGCTTGATTATATTCTTGCCCTGACACAACCAGCAGAATAAACTCCCCTCCCCCAGGAGAATAGGGGTATTTTTAGAGAAAAGTTTTAAAACTTCCAATTGCAGATTCTGGATTGCAAAGAATGATGAATAAACCAGAAAGAACCAACTTGATTTTCAAATCTCACCATAAGTTTACAGGGCTGCCAGTTAGAAAAGACATTTTAACTTGAAAACTGACAATGTTTGACATTGGATAAGAGACACAAAGAATGAACTCACTGTAATGTTTTTTTAAAGAGTAGCTTTTCAAAGTATAATCTAATTTTAACTCTTCACTTCTGTATTGTCATTTGTGCAACAATCCTAATTCAACAGCATGAGACTGCCTGTACAGAAATTATTTCATTGTACTGAAAAAACTTTGAAAGTTCTATAATTTAAATCCTTAGTTCCTAAAATGCAAGTTAAAATAGAGCGCTTACCAATTTTTAATGCACATTCTAGTGTTCCAAAAAGCAAATTAAGTCAGACCTAAGTAAATAAAAGACGGCACTACCTACTAATCACAATCCAACGATCAAAGAATCCACACACAAGAAGCCTTAGGATTTTCTTTACGGATGTTATGTGGCCACAGTATAATGCATCTTCATATATGTAATAAGTTGCATACTGACCTAAATTGTTGTGTGTTGATAACTTAGACACAAGGATACAATACTACATGGCATGCCGATGCCTTCCTACATGTGGAAGAACTGAAATGCAAGTTCATATATGCACACCCAACTACACCTGATCAGAACTGAAGTCTTAAATAATTCATAGTATTGTACAATTCTACTAGGATATGTAGCCAGGAATCATTAGGCAAAGTCATATTTTAACTCCTGGTTAGCTATAATTAAGAATCTATGTCTTAAGTATTAGACAAGCCAATAATTTCCTGCTGTTCAAATATGTCCACAGCATTTCATGGCAATGTGGTACTGGGCAAAAATTAAAAAAAAAAAAAGAAAAAAAAAAGAAAAAAGCCATTTAAAAAGAAAATGTATTAAAAAGACACACTTTTATATAAGTTCTGTGACATCACACTGCAGAAAAATTAATGACACTCGTGGGAAGAATAAAATATAGATGTATTTAGTTTACCCAGAGATAGAATAAGTAAGAATTTTCAAGTCCAATTTTTTTAAATAAAATAATCCTCAACTGTTTTTTAATCTCCAAAACAGTTGGATTAGCACCATTTGCAGTTTCTAAGAGACAGTGGCAGGGAAGAGATGACATTTAAAAATAGAAAGCCATGTTATGACCTTTGTTAAATTCTGAAGCTGAAGTGAATTAAGCCACACCAATGCAACTATATTGGCACATGAAAAAGATATTCCATAAGCAAAGCTACATTACGAGAGTGGTAAGGTTGCACTGTTAGAAACTCAGAAGTCAAGATAGATCATAGTTAAGCTTATATATGCAACTCCACTATGGCTCCTTGTACATACACGATATTATGGGTTTTAAGATGATCGGGTACCACAATGACAGGTATGGCATAAGAATCCAATTGGCAAAATAAAAAAAATAAAGAGGAATATATAAATCATATTCTAAAAAAGTTTGCAATGAATGGGATAAGGGAGATTATATCTATCTCTCTTTTCCATATAAAATAAATACTTTAAAAACATTAAGTTTGCAAAGCCAACCACTCAGAAGACAAGAAATTCTAGAATTAAGATTGCCTGTTCCTGATGCAGGGTTGCATAATCAATGAGGCTGTTTGCAGGCCCTTTGCCTCATTCTTAGTTTTATTTTATTAAAATAACTTGAGAAAACCTCAGAATTTCTGTTGTGTGCAATCATAAATAGCCCTCACATATTATTCATCATTGGGGTTCAAACAAGGATTTCAAGACCAACAACACAGACCTCTAACCACTTAAACTAAAGGAGTAACTTCTCTGATAGGTTGTTATCTTCAATGTGGACCACCCATCAGATAAGAGAGTGATACTTCAACAGATTTTAAGGCCAGAAGGGCCCATCATCTAGTCTGACCTCTTGCAAAATACAGGTCATACTTTCACCCAGGTTGAACAAGTTCTACTATGCTGTGCAAATGGCAATTTCTCCTGGCTGTTCATTAATTTGGCAGAATCTGGAGTGATTTTCACAGGGATAGCAATGAAATTTTAAGTTTTTGCTCTACATTGCAAAAAACACTTTATTATTAAAAATTCTGAACCCTTCCTGCACCATCAAACATTGCTTAGTGGACAAACAATTCTGTGCCATTTCTGTCTATCTTGACTCGCTCTTTGCATGTCCTCTGTCATTCAGTCCCATAAGTTTCCCTATGAGTGGTGTTTGGAGGCATTCCTTTGGTCAACCCTTTTTGCATATTCTTCCAGCTGTCCAATAGCACACGACATGGTAGACTCTCTGGTTTCATTCTTAACATGTCTCAGATATATCCATTTTCTTTTCTGGGAACTTCACAAATAAAAAGGTGCTGAACTCTCTGACAATCATGGTATTTGTTATACATTGATTCCATTTAATACCTAGTGTTTTCCTAAGGCATTTGTTTTGCATGGCAATTAGATATCTTCTGTACCATTTGGTGAATTTCCAGTTATCACATCCTTACATTAAGATAGAACCAACATTTGAGTTGAAGATTCAGTTTGTGCTTTAAGTTGTAGATTTTTTTTATGACCAAATCTTGTTTAAACTGGTGAACGCAGCTTCCACCATGCCAATTTGTGAGGTTATTTCCTTGTGAGCATCGCCACTGATTTGCACTTTACTATCAAGGTATGCAAGTTGACTACCTTCTTGTATTCCTTTGCCTCATAAATCAAATACTTGAGTTGGGCGTTGCTGGGTTTCTCAAATTTACTTTTCATAAGTAAGTATTAACCCTGTTTTTTGCAATGCTGGACAGTCTTCCAGTCTTTACTTGCATATTGGCTGAACTGTCATCGAAAGCTATGTCAGTAGCAAAATAGAGATCTTCTAGAGTACTGTTAAGACATGTGATACCTGTTCTGAATGTGTTACGTTTTTGGCAATGCCAAAAAAAACCAAAAAAACCCAACAACCACCACCACATGAAAACAAAAAACACAAACCAAAAAGCCACACTTTGGCAAAGATACCCATTTTCCCCTAACCTCGCTGTTCAAAACAGTTGAACTGTTTTTGTTGAAACTATTAAAAAGATTCAAACTGAGGCAGAGACCAAACATGGAAAATTTCACCCAATGTTTAAAATTAAAAGCAATTGAAAATGGGGATTTATACTTGGAAATGTTAGGTAACCTTATCTACAGGCACTGCTCCACTTCATACACACACAAAAAATAGAAAGAAAAAAGAATGTATGCAATTCACAGGCATGTTCTCAAAACTTTTTAATAGATATTTTTATGGTTTCCTACCTATCCTCAAAGATGGGGTGAGGGAGGGAGGGGAAAACATTCCACAACCTGGAACTATATGACTAGACCACCCAGTTGTGGGTGAGAGCCCATAGAGCGCTACCTCGTTCAATGGACACCTTTGGCAGCACACAAAAATCACTCTACACCTAAATTAATCAGATATGTATGCACAGTACAGCATTTCTTCATTTAGAAGTTTCATAATAATAGCTAAGTGGAATTGTACAAGTGGAGAGAGTATTTTCAAAACTAATACCACAAACAAGACCCAGTTTTCATTGGAACACTCAAAGTGCACTTCCCTCCTCACTGAGAAGTATTTCCCCAACTACTTTCAAGTTGCTAACGCCAGCCATTTTGACATTAGCGCGATAGAAAAAGCCAAAATAGTTTATTTAAAACAAAACCAAAAAAAAAAGCTATGCAATAAGGGAAAGCATTTTGTCCCATTCTTCTCTCTCTCTCTCTAAAGTGGCTGAATCATTTCATTCAAATTAAAATAAAATTAAATATATAAATAAAAAGTCACCCTCCCTGATAGTGACCAGACTTGGGAAGTTTCAACCCAAGAAGTTAAAGTTTTACCACACCTTAAAAGAAACATGCACAGAACCTTAACTGTAGCTGTGATTAGTGCTCCAGCTATAAACCTGATACTTGAGTGGGGAGATATAGTAATATGAACATTCTGAAACAGAGCAAGCCACCTTTTTCAATTTCACTTCAGAAAGAATAGCAGAACTGCAAGAGGCAGTAGGTTCATTTAGTTTCCTATCTACATTTCAGTGTTAGGTACAATGAACCTACATGTTGGCAGGACCCATGACATGATACTATTCACACAGTGCCAGTACTCTACTGCAGCTAGATTAGCCATCTCTGATGATCATGAAAAGCATGACATATTGCAAGGAAAAGAAGGAAAAATCTGAACACCTGCTGATACACATCACTGCACATCTTAGTTCATGTGACTCAGTTCTGGCATTTTCTGAATCTCCACAGAATTATAAAGTACCATTTTGAAATACAATTATGAAAGGTGAAATGGGAACAGAAGTACCATAGGAAACTAATTTCTTGTACAATTTTCCAAATTTGAGGTTTAGAGTAGATGTAATTCAAACAAGCAAAGTGCAGCCAATTGAGGGATTCCAATGATTCACATATTCCTATAATATGGCCTTTCATTAAATAACCAGTGCACAAGCATGAAATGCTTCCTTTTCAACAAGCAATAACATGCTCAATGTTTTCAGCTAACCAGGAAAGCTTTACATTTCCATTCTGGTAGATTTGTGAGTGTTTTTTGTTCCACGGAAAATAAGGTGGGGTTTTTTTTGTTTTTGTTTTTTTTAATTTCTCCAGTATGTGACAAATACCACTCTGAGCAAAGAGGGGGAAAATACTGAAAAGGACATTTTAAAGATATTTCCAAACATTTGGAGAGTGAGGGAGGAGCTGGTGGCTCTATCAGTCTTGTGTTCCTATAACACAGACTGCTGGCTGCTTTATTCAGCTCCTTCTTACATTTGCAGATGTCATTCCAAAGGAAGTTGAATTTTTAGCAAATGACAGTAAAAACATTCCTAAATTATGTTTTACTGAAGAATTTTTAGGTAGCAAGAAAATTTGCTGTGGATGAGTTTGAGGGTCTTATATTTAGGTTACATTATAAATCCACCCATCTGTCTTTACCTTTCTTTCTTCCTGCTCCCTCTGCTGGAGTCTGAGGATCCTATGGTTCGCTGCTTGCACTGAAACAAACAAATTGCAGTCTATTAATCAGCTGCCCTAGCTCAAAGAGAAACCTGACTGAAAGAGGCATAAAACCCAGGAGGCTACTGGGACACTATCACTGTACACAAAAAGACTATGGGTTTTGCCCACTGGGGTCACTTACCTTTGGATTGAGAAGTCTTCCCAGTATTTGTAGGAAGCACTCTACAATGCTAACTATGTGGACATAGAGCACTAAGTTGTACCCTTGGGCTTTCTAGAAGCCAAACGGGAAAGGCAGCCAAGTCCTCCTGTGCCCATATTCCATAATATTGCTGACAAGTTACTGTGCGCTACTCAGCACCGCAGAAAAGATCTAGAAGTCTTGTAAACCAATAACTAGAACCAGATGGGGTGAACACTAAGTTTTGGTTGTTTCTTTGTTACTTATTTTTTTCCAAATATAAATGATTTAGTAAAAAATTATACAAGGAGAACATTTTTAAATTGGAGCTAGTCTCCTCTACCTTGTGAGCCTAGCTCTACCAAAATGTGTTAGCAACAGTGGTAACTATATTTCTAGCCAGTTTCAGACTCGTTTGACATCATATTCCATACATGCTGTGCACAGTGGAACAGACTCATCTTTCCCTCAACAGGTGTCTTGCATTCAATAACACAAAACTTAGTTTCCTGAAATATTTATCAGTCACTCATTTATTCTTATAATCATTAAAGCAGTAGTACTGCCGTATAAATTACACAGCAAAGCACTCAAAAGTCAGGTAATGGCAATTTCAAGGTTGCTATGCCCCCTAGTGTGTATATATTTGGATACAGGCTTTACTTACATGATTGCATTCTTTGAGTAGTAGTATGCGAAGTATAAATATTTTTCTACAATCTTTACTACACGTGCGTAGTATCTCTTTCTGTGTACTACTCTATATATGCCAGAGACCATGCTTATACATATTACAAGTTGATTATAACAAAGTGAAATATTATTGACATATATAAACTACCTAATTTTACAGCTAGATTGAATTTTGTAGTTAATTACCTAATCCCAATTTGTGTCTAAGAAAGGCTGTGCTGCTGGCTGAAATGAAAGTATAAAATACAGAGGCACTGACAAAGCTAGTAAAATATAGACCTTAGAAGAGAGCACATTACATAAAATCTACGCCATAAAAGATATAATTGGATGGTTATGACTAGGAAACTAGCACTGTATCCACATACAACATATCCGTATGCAACTTAAACAAGTTGCAAACAAAAAGTGCATTTTTGCTCCATTTTGGCCCTATCCAATTCCTGTTATGTTACTTTAAAGCCCTTCCATCGACTTCAGTGGGAGTTTTCAGACCTTAAAAATGCAGCCAAACTTACTGTACAAATGGGAGACAGTGAAGCTTGGTAGACAGAATACTGGAGGAGTGCCCTGAGTTCAATTCCAGGGTCTAACATTGGTCTGTGGGGTTACCATGGGCAAGTCACTTCATCTCTCTGAACCTCCATTTCTCAATCTTTAAAATGGAGATAATGATCTCCTTTGTAAAACCATACCTTGAGATCTAGGGATGAAAAGTGCTCTAAGAGCTTTTTTTAAAAAACATACACACAGTGTTGTTTTACAAAGGAGATCATTATCTCCATTTTAAAGATTAAAAAGATGAGGCACAAAAAAGTGAAGTGACTTCCCGTGATCATCCCACAGGATGTCAGAGCCTGGTATTGAAGTCAGAGCACTGAAGTTCCAGTCCAGCGTTCTATCTATCAGGCAACATTTACATAGTAAGTTGGGCTGCACCTTTAGGATCTGAAAACTCTCACTTAAAAGTCAGTAGAAAGGCTACAAAGTAACATTAACAGGAATTGGATAAGACCAAAGTAGAGCAGAAATACATGTTCTGTAAGTCTTTTTTAAAGTTGCACAGAGCTGAGAATTAAACATTTGCATGTATAAGGCTTATTATACAATAGCAATTTTAGCAAGGATCATATATTGAGTTCAAATTATTTGAAATTATTCCTTTTAAAATACTACACCATAAAAAAAACAATAGCTTCTTGCTTACATCTCTTCAACACTTCATTCAGATCACCATGCATCACCTCCTCACATTTAGGGAGAGTTTGGTCATTTGTCTCATAGATCATGGTGTTTAGGTTTTCAAGAACTCTCACTTCTCGGAGGCCACGTTTTTCCTGTTAGGAAAAGTAAAAAAGGAAAGCTCTTCATGTGTTACATAGGTTTTCATTAGCGGATACTTATATGAAGCTATTTGTAATTATTTAGCTCTAACTGGACTTTTTAAGGTTTGTAATAACATATCACACTGTTCTTAAATAGCTATAATATGCCTCAAACAGTTTATTTAGTTGGAGTAAACTACAGCTGGAGACCCCACTAGCTTTAATGTCATGCATACAAAACAAACAGAAATCAAATGGATAATTAGGTGGCAATCATGGGTTAATATGAAAATCCATTTTGCAGGTATAATGTGGTTCCCAGGTTAATAAACAATTAAGTTTAGCACAATTCATCACAGTGAATGAAAGAGATCACTGCCACTTAAAACATCACATCTGCTTATTTACAAGCTTTATTAACAAACGTGAAAGTCCCCTTCTTTCTTGTTCCCTGTGACAAATGTTGAAGTTATTTATAACTTAACATATGATGGATTGAGAAAACATAGTAATTTAGATATCTGAGATTTATAATAAGGGTTGGGTATGGCAAGAAAACTGAAATCATCACACGCTTATGCATTTGATTAATAAAAGATTACAGAACAATTAAATGATAATAGTTCTACCTTTTGATAGCTTTCACTTTTAGTTTAGCAATGTGATAATACTGGCAGCGTACATGAACTGACAAAGATCCAGGGCCAAAATCAAGGCAAGTAAGATTTTGACACTGAAGTATAGTGATGAAATCAAAACTAAAAGGATAATGTAATGCTAATGACTAAACAGGTGGCATCTCTTCTGAACTCATTGCTGATCAGCAAACCCAGTGCTAATGGCATTTTACTAATTGAGCTGCCTAGGCTCTACTGCTTAGGCTTTTTAAAATAAAGCTTCCGGCAACACAGCACCACTATGCCCTTGTTTTTCCAATGGTGTTTTGCTCTTTTTAATTATGCTTGATCTGCCACACAGGACCATCCCAAGAAATCAAAAATACATAAAGTTATCCTGGATTTTGTTAAGTATCAGAGGGGTAGCCGTGTTAGTCTGAATCTTTAAAAAGCAACAGAGGGTCCTGTGGCACCTTTGAGACTAACAGAAGTACTGGGAGCATAAGCTCCAGTACTTCTGTTAGTCTCAAAGGTGCCACAGGACCCTCTGCTGGATTTTGTTGTAGCTTGGTCTTTACATTTTGGCAGGTAGAGCTGCAAGTAACCAACCCTCTATTGTAATTTGCCAATCACCAGCCTATACAATAATGTATAATACAGCAACTAATAATACTCTTACATAGTACTTCATAAATGTGGTCAAGCATCATTATTCCCATTTTAAAGATGGGGAAAACGGAAGTGCAGACAGCTTACATGACTTGCTCTAAGAGTTACAAATAGAAACCAGATTTTCTGATCCTTAGTCCAATATTCACTAGATTACAATCCCTCCAAATATGAAACTCTTATCAGTGAAGGATGTTAGTGTTCTCACCAAAGGTCACTATTTAGTGTATGCTAGTTTATCACTTAAAGAAAACACCCCTCAGACCTGAAGCATTAGACCACTCCACAAAACTATAGATAAGTGTCAGCTTTTGAGGAAAAACTCTAAACTAAAGCCATGTTTACACTAGCAAACTTACAGCGGCATAGCTGTGGCAATGCAGCTGCGCTGTTGTAAGCTCACTCATGTAGCCACTCTATGACATAATTAAACTACCTCAACGAGCAGCAGTAGCTATATCAGTGGAAAAGCGTCTCCTACCAATACAGCTCTGTCCACACCAGTGCTTATACTGGTGAAACTTATGTCACTCAGGGGTGGGTTTTTCCCCCCACACACACACTCGAGCAACATAACTTATGCCAACAAAAGAGCTAGTGTAGACATAGCCTACATCTAAGCCTTATTGCTTTAAGTAAAAGTGTAAACTATCCTTTGCTTCAATAAAAGAAAGGGTGGTTCTTACTAGAAGGATAAGAGTGATGGAAAAAAATCAGCTTTCCAGCAAGAATTTAAGGATACTTGAAATTAGCACAATGAAACCTTAGCTGTAATCTGACAGCTATGTTAATTTAGTTTGCTTCTGATCAAGCCCTCAGGCTGGAAAGTCTACCCTATCCTTGTAGTCCCTAATTTAAATTGAAATGATAAATTCTCTGAAGAGCTGCACAGGACATTTATGTATTAGAGACAACAGTTATTAGTTAACTTTGGTGAAAAGCAATTTTAAAATGTGTGTATGGAGCAAAGTGGGCTTCTCCTGGCAGGAAAAATGGATATAAATTTCTAGATTTGTCTTGTCAAACTAGCATGGAGACAAATTAAATCCACTTAAAATGTAACTAAAAATGGCACCTTGTTTTTCCATCAGATCTGCATCCTGCGTGTGTTTGGATTTATAGCTACTTTTTCTATTAGAATTTAAGAGGATAAAAGTTAAAGGGCATTCCACCTCTGTGATGCAGGCAGACCAGGTGCCAGCTCATGCCAAGGCCCCTCAGCTTCACTGAACATTGACAAATGCATAGCTAGAAACCAGTCTGCCTCGCCTTTGTTTTAGTATTGCTAAAATAGATATCAGAGTCATAAGAATGTGTTTAGATTTTATGAAATGCTTGTAGGATGCTGCATATATTAATCTTACTTATAATATCTGTATCCTATGCTATAAGGTAATATTTCCATGTTTGCTTTGTAACTATAAAAGTTTGTGAAAACTGTAAAACCCCACAGTTATAGGAGAAGCATTACCAAGTATGAAATACTAGTTTATCACAAGAGGCATCATCTCCTCCCCAACAAAAGAAGGCCAATAGATATCAGACAAGCTATTGTGGAACATCAGTGGACAAAAAAAAAAAAAAAAAAAAACTGATCGCCCCCCCCCACACACACACACCCAGGAAGTGAAGATGTGCATAAACTCTAGTCCCATCAGTTTGAGGTCTATGGGAAGGGGATAATAATTTTTCTTGACAGAGATTTTTAATCCCTGTGCTGCTAGGAATTTGGAGAGGGCAATATTTATAAATATAAGAAAGGGATCCCCAAGCTTCTTGGCTTGGGTTAACCCTAAAGGACATACAGAGCTTGCATATTATAGCAGCTTCTGTTGCCCTTTAGAACCTAAAACTGTATCTCATTTGTGTGTATGCTTACCTTCTTTAACTGTTTAAATAATACTCCTGGGAGAATTCTGCACCACTGTGCAATACAGAATTTTGCAGAAAATATTGTGCACACAGAATTTTTTCCCCCCACAGAAATGAGCTACAGTGCCGCTGGACCCGGCAGAGCCCAGCTCACACATAAAAGACACTGCCAGGAGAGAGAGCTAGAGGGTTCCTGGCAGCTACAGTTCCCGCTCGCCCTGAGGGAAGGAGATGGCGGTGCGCAGGAAACTCCACACAAACCTGGGACCAAGTATCAGGCTGTTTCTCCCTCTGGATCCCTGGGCTCGGGGGGCGGGGGGGGAGAAGAGGTGTAGGTACCTGGGGAAGGGGAGGCCCTGCAGCTGGGCTGTAGGTGTGTGTGTGTGTGCGGGTATCTGGGCTCTGGGGAGAAGGGGGTGTGGGTGTATAGTCCCCCAGCTGGGCTTGGAGGGGCGAGGGAATAGAGAAACAGGAACTGGGTTGTCATAGGGGTGTGTTTTAATTCTCTACTCCTGGGGGGGGGGGGGAAGAGAGAGAGAGAGTGTGTGTGTGTGGTTACAGACATACTTGCTGACAGGTATTTTGAAATAAATTACCAAAATAACTGAAACTGGCATGATTATGTAGTGTTATTTTGACACATAAAATTTGCAGAATTTTAAAATATCATGCACAGAATTTTTAATTTTTTGGTGTAGAATTCCCCCAGAAGTAAAATAATTCAAATTTCTTTTTCAATACATCTTTAGTTAATATTATAGGGTTATCTACAAACCTTGTCTTTGATTTGAGATCTGAAGTTCAGTTGACCTGGGGCAAGTGACTGGTCCTTTGGGACTGGGGATCAGTTGGGATTTTTGGTGTAAGGGACCATCTATCACAAAGGCAGGCTTGCATGGGTGGCAAGATAGACTGGAGTGCCAAAGGGGACTGTCTGTGACTTTATGTCAGGCCTGCACAACTCGTAAAGCGGCGAGGGCCATATTACTCCAAAGAAAACAGCTGAGGGCCAAAATGCCCGGCCCCGTCGACCCCCCCACAGCACCACCCAGTCCCTCTGAAACACAACAACCCCCCCAGCGCTCCCCCCCCCATGGACCCCCCCCCCCCACCCCCCCAAACCAACCCCCCCCCCCCCCCCCAGCGCCACCTGCCCCGCGGAAACAAACCCTCCTTCCCCAGCACCGCCCCACCGAAACAACGGTATTGAACCTTGGTAATATGTTATAGTGGGCCCCTAAGGTAGTATAATTAAGGTAAAAGAAAATTGTCTTTTGCTAGAAGTAGACTAAGATCTTCCCCCCACTTTGTAATCAATTGCCCTGTTGAATGAATGAGGTTTGGGGTTTGTGCCCTGATCCTTGACAGTCTCCCCTGAGGGTGGCACTTACGCTTTTGAGCTACTCTAGACAGCTTGACAACCTCATTATTGCATTAAGCAATGTTTGTAAAAGGAAAAATTGAGCAAAAATATTAAAGGAAGTCTTCATATTATATCAGCCTAATCAAATATCTTACCCTTTCAATGCCATACTCTTTTCCTTCAAAATGTAGATGTGTGTGAACACAATTATTCTTAGAATTAATCTTTTAGAAATACAGAATACTATTTACTTTTCCTAAATTTTGCTGCCATCTTGTGGCAATTATTTTTCACTCATTCAAAACTGAGTTAGCAAAAATTTTCTCCTTCAACAATATATCAACCTTGTTCTTAGTTGGATACAAGTCATCATTCTTTAACTGTTCTCTTACCTTTTGTAAAATATAAAAGATCAACAACTGAATATTCTGCAATAAGTTAATCACATTGTGGACATCCATAAAAACAAACAAACAAATACATAAATAAATATACAATATGTTAAGGCTGGATTTGTTTTTAAATCTAACAATCCATAGAAAGTAACAAGTATATTTCCATCACAGAACACCAACAACTAAATTACTTCAAAACACATTTTCTTTTTAAAAATACAGATAAATTTGATGGCCAGTCAAATTATGACTAAAAGCACTGGTTAGAATGTCATAATGCAGGCAGGCCCTGTACCAGTTTCCACACACAATACCCCTGTAAAGCATGTCAGGAATCCTTCATGATGAAAGATTCATAAATATATTCATGCACTGAACCTGCAAACTGCTCCATACAGATAGACCCCTGCACTCATGGAGAGCTCCACTGACACCAATGGGGCTCTACACAGGCACATAGCCCAGCCCCCCCCCCCCCCCAGGTGCAGAGGTCCTCCCCACAAAGATCCATTTCCAAAATAAGTCTTAGTATAACCAAGATAATGTCACTCACCAATGAAACTAGTAGCTGTTTAAAAACAATCACCAGCACCTATACAATAGAGTAGGATTGGAAGTAAAGAATTCTGTACTCTTTGAAAACTGCAGGGTAAGTTTAGTATGTGTACAGAAGCAATTAACCAAATTGGACTTCCACCAGGATACCTGGGCTAACACCTTAATCAATATTGAAAGATCTTGCAGCACTTATATCCACAAATGCTCATGTTATTTTTAACCCCTTAGCTCTCATAATGATCCCCATAAAATTATGCTATGAATTAAGGTTGTCATATACTGCATCTTATCTAGCAATACATTCTCCCATTAAACTAATGACCCAGTCAGACCCTGTTTAGCTTGAGATCCAGTAAGATCACAGGATGGAGGTGTTATGCATAGGTTAAATATAGCACACTTCAGTGCAAAGATATTTTTAAATAGCCATTAGACCAAACGAATAACTAGGTGGATCTAATCAGCACACACAAGTAGATGCACACATTAAGAGAATAGCCCTTTATGTGCCAAACAAAATTTGATTACTTTAAGTTAGTTTGTGCTCACAACTCCCAGACAATCAAGGAAAACTCATTGATTCACTCACCAACTCTCTCAAAACGTTTTTTTGGAGGGACGACGGAGGAGAAAGAAGAACTAATCACATTTTTTAAACAGCTACACTACACTCCCAGTTATCTGAATTCCCTTTATCCGAAAATCTTAGTTATCCGAATCCACATGTGCCCCAGATATCTCTATCAATCACAAGCAATACATTCTTAAGGATAGATATACATATCCTTCCGATTATAAAAAACATGATGTGTAATTCATGCTATACCAGTATAACAATGTATCCATTCACAAAGTGGTTCCATGACACAAAATTGTGTCCAGTTTAAAGCACAGCCCCTGTAACCAGCTGTATCTACAGCTGCATCTCCAGTCAGTGTTCCTCTTCCATCACAGAGCTTCGCAGCTTGGGTCATGGCCCTTCCTAATAAAAAGTGCAATGGAGATGTCACTGATGTTGCAATCATCACTGAGGGTAAAGCAAAGCCCAAGTGACTTTTCAGGCTGCCACTCCCAGCTGTTTACTGCCTCCCAGCCTACAGCTAGAACCCAGCTCAAAATAGTACTTCTATTTATCTGAATGCCCAGTTATCCAAAAGTTTCATATGTTCCCCAGAACATTCAGATAAACTTGATAGTACTGTATATATTTACTACACACTTTCTGGATCTTAAAAAAAGTTAGAGGGGTAGCCATGTTAGTTTGAATCTGTAAAAAGCAACAGAGGGTCCTGTGGCACCTTTAAGACTAACAGAAGTATTGGAGCATAAGCTTTCGTGGGTGAATGCCCACTTCATCAGACGCAGACTTCATCTGATGAAGTGGGCATTCACCCATGAAAGCTTATGCTCCAATACTTCTGTTAGTCTTAAAGGTGCCACAGGACCTCTGTTGCTTTTTAAAAAAAGTTCTTCATTTACAGCATTCAGAGTCAGTATGGATCCACTGCTCTCCTGAAATCTCAGATATTTGTTGCAATACAGAGCCTTTCCATCTACAGCCAACCAGGAGGCTGCAACCATTCCTCTGATGATTCACCCACATCAGTGACTTTGTAACATTAGACTAGATTACTGCACTGCACTCCAGCCAAAGCTTTTGAGAGACCTTTGTAATAACAGTGAACGTGTGTGTTTGTAAACAAGCAGTTGTTATATTTTGATCATTTTTAATTGATTGCTTGTATTGATATAGAGTGACCAAGATGCATTGGTGAGAAGTGCCAGTGTACATTTCCAAATAAATAAAATATTTGTTCTTCATCTATAATACCCTCTAATACACTTTTACATTTTCAGGTGTCTGGAAAATTAAGTTATTTTGTTCTTTATATAGCAACAAATACAGTAGATAGAACAAGAGACTTGGTTGGTGCCAATGTGGCCGGTGCGGAGGAACTGGCTGGTGTCGAAAAGAACGCCAGTGCCAGCGGTTTTGTCAGTGCTGTAGCTTCTGAAGTCGGTCAGAGCTGAAGTCGGCTGAGGACTGTAGGTCTGCCCAGTAATGGTCTTTAGACAATTTCTTCGGATCACTACTAGAGGTACTTGGATAGGCCTTGGAGCTACGTCTCCTGTCAGATGATGTTGAGGCAACTGACCTCACACGGGATTGTGTTCTGATGGGCTGTGCCTCAAAGTTTGAGAAGGGAGACAGTTTCTTTTAGTCCTAGCGAGAAAGAGATTACTTTCTCTTCAAGGGATGCGGGGAATTAGGATTGGCAGACAACCTGGCAGAGCGTGAGGGCCTCACAGGAGGAGAGTCTGGACCCAGGTCCAATACAGTCATAACAATTTCCCGATGAGGAGAAATTTTAACCCAATGTCCTGGTCTTTTCTGGCTCTGGCTGTCAGGCCGTGGCAGTGGGACCAATTTTGTGGGACATGTCCTTCTTCCAGACAGTGACTATTCTGTGAGTAGCACCTCTTAAACCCAGGGGATCCAGGCATAATGGTGAGAGAAAAATAGCTTCTCAGTCTGGAAGGGCACGAAGCGGGGAAAAGAAAAAACTAAGCTATGAAATACTTATAAAGGTAAAGTTAAAAAACAAACAAACAAAAATTTTCTTTTTAAGACAGAAGAAAGGAGAACGAAAAGAAAATACTAACTACACTACAACTAACAGATAAGGCACTATCTATTGAGGGAACAGGAAATGGGCTCGGCTGCAGATACCATCCCAGACCAAAGGTGGTAGAGAAGAAACTGGGGGCAGCTGGACCGCACAGCTCTCTTTATATGTCCCGCTCACAGTGTGAGAGCAGGGAGATATGCATGTGCAGTTTGACAGGCACTGCTGATGAAGATCGCTGATCCCAGGTGCAGGGAGTGCTGCTGCACCTACAAGTGGAGCACCCATAGGGACATCACTCAAAGAAGTAGTATACATCTATTTTGGGCAGGAAATGCATGTCAAACAAGATTCTCTAAGAAGGTGCTAAAACTGTTTCAAATCTCAGTATATATAACAGGCCACTGATAATATAAAAGCACGCTAAATGAAGTTTCATAATTATACTAGATCTTCTCTTTAAAAACAAATACTTACTTCAAATTCTTTAATAAAGTAACGTATTTCTCCTTGAATAACTGGCCTGTGATCCAGCAGTCGGGAATGAATTTCTCCAATGTCTAGAAGAGTAATGAAATCCAAAGTTTTAATTTTCTAAAGACACAATCGATACTAGGTAAAAAAACAACACAGTGAAGCACAGAATATTTCAAAAGGAGGAAAAGTAAAAAGACACCATTATCCAAAAGGACAAGCAAGCTAATACAAGATTTCAACTAATGCTATGATAGTATCAGATGGCTTTTCTGGCTAATTCAACAAACCCATCATCTTAAAATAAATGCCACAAAAAAAGAATATTCTGCCATCCCAGACCCTCCTGACTGCTACGAGGGTGCATGAGGGGGTTCCATTCCCCCACCTATCACCCACTATTGGAGGCCTCATCCTCAAAGGACAGCTGCAGTATTTGCCTTTGCTGCTCCATATAACTGACAAGAAGCAGAGTAGAGTGAAACTAACTTGATTCTTGTCAGTTTCCACTCAGCAACTGTTTGGGAAAGCTGAAAGCATCAGTGAAAGCACATCCACAACTCTAGAAGACAGTAATACATCAATTTAGAACTAGTCTGGAAAGTTTTCTTTGCAACTATAATGCCTACAAATATATTTTTCTTAAATGAGAGCTTAGATTCAGCAGTTGATGGAACTCACCTACAAAAACTTCCTACCTGACACAGATAAGTAGATTATTTCATGTTTGAGAAAATGGAAAAGATGGACAAAGTTTGCAACAAATACAGAGTGTATGGTAAAATGCTAAATAGTATCACTGAATGACTCATGTAAGTTCAGATATTTTTAAATAGAAATTGAAGCAGGACAAAAATCAGAAAAGAGAGGAAGGCAAAAGAAGTGGCTTCCAAGAAGAAATTGAAAGGAAAGGAGCAAGGATCCCTAAATCAAAATTTTGATGATATGGGAGCTCCCAAGAGTCCCATTGACTTACTCAAAGCAAATGTGAGTGTCCAGCTCCTCTGAAGATCAGAGCAACTATTAAGGGGTTTAAAGTTAGACACCTAAATCTGAAAATGTGGGCCTTACTACACAGAAACAGGATGTCATTTCAGGTGGTGAAAGCAATGCAAGAAAAGGCATGAAGGTGAGAGCACCACCAGGAAGGCAAGAAGCAGGTCTATGAATTGTTAGTATTTGAGCTGCAGAAGATACAAAGAAAATGAAAAGGCAGCAATGCCAGCCAGTGATTAACAATGCTATCCTTGCTAGGACAACCTCAGGAGTGACATCAGGAGGAAGATATAGAAAACAAGTGTTATATACAAAAAATAATAATAAAAACTGCCGTCCCAAGTTACACTGCTGTCATAGGCAGGCTACATGACTAGATGGCCACCAATCAAGTATGAGCTAATTCAGAGGAAGGTACAAGAAACGCTGTACTGAAAAGTTAGGCAATGACTTGTTCACAAGGGAAGTTTCTGCCTAACACCAGGTGATTAGCACTGGCTTTCTGGCTTGAAACTCGAGTATATATATCGCTGCTAAATACGTGCACCGGCACCCCGTCCTCTCTGTAATGCCATCCCGGGGGCGCTTTAGCCGCACACCTCCGACCCTTCCCTCGATCTTGCTGAGCTCTCAGCCTCTCGCCACCTCGTGCCACAAGCTCCAGGGGCGAATTGTGCTAAAGGGGAGGGAGCGACTCTCTCGCTACTCCGGGGGTGGCTGGGGGAACTCGGACACAGCCCCGCGCGCTCACCCAGCGGCCGTTGCGCGGCGCTCAGCGGGCCCGGGCGGGGCAGACCCCGGACACAGACCGGCGGAGACAGCAGGGGCTGAGCGCGGCGTCTCCACCCTGGGACGGGGGCGGGGCCAGGTCCCCTCCTTACCCTTGATAATGGGGTGGGCCGCCGCCCCCACCGAGTCCAGTTTCCTGCCGGCGGGGAGCGGGGATCCCGCAGCTTTCCCCGGGGTGCCGGGGCCGCTGCTCATGTTGCCGCACTTCCAGCTCCGGCCGCAGCGGGGCGGCGACCACCGAGCTACTACATGCGCGCGCGCGCGCCCGCACCGCGGATAGAGGGCGCGGCAGGAGCGCGGGGCTCGCGCTGAGGCGTTCCGGCGGTGTGACGTAGCTCTGCGCAGCCCGCTTTGGTTCTTAGCTTCTGCCTCCTTCCCAACGCCTCGGTATGACGTCACTTGGCTGCGCCGAACTCTGGCCTCAGAACTTAAACCCGGGCCGCCCTTCGTTAGGGTGAATGACTCGCGCTGCCGCCATGGCAACCGCGGCCACCCTGTTGGATTCGGCAGACTCGTGGAGAGTACACGCCCCCACGCCTGTGACGGTGGCAGCACCCCAGTGGCCAAGCTAGGCCCGGGTACCTGTCCGCAGGCACCCATTGGGTAGGCCCCGCCCTCGCTGTATCCCACCACGGCGTCGGCGGGCCTTGGTTCTGAGCAGCGGCTTCTGGCCCCAGCCTGGTTCTCCCCGTGTCACAGCAGCGTCCCGCCGCGGGGCCAGCCCCGTCCCAAGCTGGCCGGGAGGTGACGCCTCTCCCCAGGCCCTGTTCCTTGACAAGGCAGCCCGGCTGCCGGCAGGAACCGGTTCTGCTGACACAGCTGCTCACACTGGCAAGGCTTTCTCACCATAGACTAGTTCACTCCCTGCAGGGGGGTCATCACTCACCTGCTCAGTACAGCGGCCACAGACCAACAGAGTGCAAAACGGGTTTTCTATACAACAGCTGGATGGCTGCAGCTTGAAATCTAAACAGCGCCACTGAAAATCGTACCAAAATGAGGGAATTCAGAGTACAATTTCCCCCAGCAACCTTAACTCTGCCTTCTTGTGCCTCTGCATTACAAATGGACCTTTACCAGGCACTGACAGAGTTTTTAAAAAACGAACATAATGTATAGGGTTTTTTGTATTGTGCTGTTGAGTAAATAGCCTCTGTTGCAGTAGTCTGGATGCTTGTAATGAAATACCTTAATGTAAAATCATATGTAAGAAAAATGGGACAATTTTCATCATGTATGAAATGGGATAGAAGGATGCTCATCAAATTTTTGACAGGGTCATTCAGGGAAACAAGTGTAAAGCTTCTCAGCCTCGCACTTTGATACATCTTTCTGAAGGTCAGGAAACTAAAATAATTAATACTGTGTTGACTGGATTTGTGCTACGGTGCCATGGCTCTGCCACTCACACACATCCCTCAACTGGTTGAACTTTCTCTTATTTGGGAAGGAGTCCTGGTTCAGAAATCAGAGGGGTAGCCATGTTAGTCTGAATCTGTAAAAAGCAACAGAGGGTCCTGTGGCCCCTTTGAGACTAACAGAAGTATTGGGAGCATAAGCTTTCGTGGGTAAGAACCTCACTTCTTCAGATGCAAGTAATGAAAATCTCCCTGGTTCAGGAAGTTATTCTGAGAAGTAGTCAGAAATATGTCTGTTTTTCCTGCCTGTGTAAGAGGAAGTGTAGATAAATCAGCTGATAGGTTCTCTATGTATTGTCTTCCAACAACAAACAAACAAGAATACCTACCTCTTATAAAGCATTTGTCATCAGTACGTCTCAAAGAGCTTTACAGTGGAGCTCAGTATCATTATCCTTATTTTACAAATAGGGAAACTGAGGTACAGAGAGGCAAAGTGAATCACCCAGCAGGCCAGTGGCAAATCCAGGAATAGAATCTAGGTCTCCTGAGTTGCATGGTCCATGGTTTGTACATTAGGCGAGCAGCTCTCAATGGTGGTATGGTAATTAGTGTCACCATCTGGGAGTTAGCAGAGCCATGGAGAGTAAACCCCCCCACAATTGTGACTCTATGGCACTGAGCTCCCCTATCCTGTGACTCCTCTTTGTTTAATGAATTTGTTTGCCTCCATTTTTCTTTTGACTGTCCCTTTCTATGTTAGCTTACTAGAAAGACAGCCTAGGAGGTTTGAATACCAGCTATTTTCAAAATTCATACTTTGATATTTTTTCAAACATAAATCTTCTGTTCATTCACCATCCAGACAAAAAGTGAATGAAAATGGATATAAGAAATATGGTTATTTGTCTGTGTGAGGTTCACAGGGTTTTTACATACATCCCTTTATAATAAGTCCTAATTTCCCCTTTTTACAATACCATATCCATTGCCTAAGTTGCTAAAGGAATGAAGAACACCCTTTAACTCTGTGATGCTACTCTTTGGTGAGCTGCCAGTTTCTTGGGAGAGGTACAGTCTGCACATCACCCCTGTTCCACTCTGTGATCCCCACAGACAACAATGGTCAAAATGTACAGAAAATAGCCAATAATACTAACTCTACCATATGATAACATCTTACGCAGAAAGAATAACTACATTTTCAGATTGCAGGCTACATTTGCAGGGCTGGAATTAAGAGAAACGGTCAATTAACTTGTAAACTGAGTAAATTTGATGAGGAGTACTGAATAGGGAATTTCACAGTGTGAGAGAATTAAGTATAGAATCTCAAAATGTCCTGATAACAGCATCTCTTCACACAATGTGAAGTATTTTTCCAGAAACACTCATAGTGAAAAACAAGTAGATGCATGGGCTAACAAAACAGAAAGCATATCTCATAGGTGGGCAAACTTTTTGGCCTGAGGGCCACTTCTGGGTATAGAAATTGTATGGTGGGCCATGAATGCTCACGAAATTGGGGGTTGAGGTGTGGGAGGGGGTGAGGACTGGGGGTGTGGCCTCTGGGGTGGGTCCAGAAATGAGGAGTGCAGGAGGGGGCTCCAGGCTGGGGTTGGGGGTTGGGATTCGGAAGGGGGTGAGGGCTCTGGCTGGAGGTGCTTGCTCTGGGATGGGGCCAGGGATGAGGAGTTCAAGGTGCAGGAGAGGGCTCCAGGCTGGGGCAGAGGGTTGGGGCACGGGAGGAGGTCAGGGATGCAGGCTCTGGGCAGCGCTTACCTCAAGCAGCAGCATGTCTCCCACTCTGGCTCTTACATGGAGGTGTGGTCAGGCAGCTCTGCGCGTTGCCCTGTCCCCAGGCACCGCTCCTGCAGCTCCCTTTGGCTGTGGTTTCCGGCCAATGGGAGCTGAAGAACTGGCGGTTGGGGTGGGGGCAGCATTCGGAGCCCCCTGGCTGCTCCTACGCAAAGGAGCAGAGGGGGGACATGCCGCTGCTTCTGGGAGCGCGTGGAGCAGGGCAAGCCCCCGACCCCGCTCCCCGGCTGGAGTTTGAGGGCCAGATTAAAAGGTCTGAGGGGCTGGATGTAGTTTGCCCACCTCTGGCATATATATATATATATAAAGTGGGTGACATTTAATAAACAACAAAAAGAAAAGGTCTCCAACTGTGGAATTTTAAAGCAATTTGAGACTATCAGTGTGATATTATTTTCAATAAACTTTTTCACGTTTAATTCAACTTGCATCTTGTTAACTTTTTCAGAAACTGTCTTTTTTGCATGTGTGTACAGTGGCTAGTAGAATTGGCCCAAATCCCTGCTTGGGCTTTTATGTACTACTGCAGTACAAATAAATAATAATAATAATAATTAATAATACATTTTTATTATTTGCACCAGATAAAACACCATACAGCATGCCAAAATAATAACTAAATACAATATTCTAAAGAGCTGGCCCATAACAATACCAGAGCAGCAGCAGCACTCATTGTACTAGGAACACCAGAGATCTGCCAAAGTAGCTGTAGCAGCTACTGTTACAATAGCAGAGGGGTGAAGCATAATGGTTTCATGTTCCCTCATTAGAAGATTAATTTGTGGCTTCACAAATAACACCCTCTCTGCCTGGCAAAAAGGTAACAAATATAATAGTATTATTTTAGGTCCATTTCCCCCCCCTTCCATTACAACCCTTTTAAACTATTTTTGACAGTGAAGAAAGATGAAATAAGAGTTCAAATCTTCAAAAACTCTGAGATATTACACACTGCAAAGTACTGTATTTTCTGGCGTATAAGACTACTTTTTAACCCAGGAAAATCTTCTCAGAAGTCGGGGGTCGTCTTATACGCCAGGTGTCGTCTTATAGGGCGGGTGCTGAAACTTCCGAGCCGGACTGGAGAATCTGCGGTCGCCGCATATGGTGGGGGGAGCTCAAAAACGGCCGCGGCCGCATCCCCGCCCGATGACGAGGTGAGGGGGCGCCTCACCGGGAAGGTGTAAGTGAAGGGCGGAGCAAGCTGCAAGCGTCCGGGACGCCCGGGGTATGGAAAAAAGAGATAGAGCGGCACTGTGCCCAGAAAAACACGCCTCTTTCACCCGTCTGGCCCGCCCTTGTATCCTATTACTGTACCTCCTTCTCTGCCTCTCAGATCTCGCTCCTGAGGACTGCAGTGAAGCGGTGCAGGCGCGCATGTGCGAGATCTGAGAGGCAGAGAAGGAGGTAATAGGATACAAGGGCGGGCCAGACGGGTGAAAGAGGCGTGTTTGCGCTACCGCTCTGATAGTCTTGGAGACAGGGAGGGCTGGGTAGGCAGGGAGAGCTGACCAATCCAAGCAGGCTTTGTATACAACAACCAGCCAATCGCCGGTAAGGTACATCGCTTGCCGTGATTGGGTGGTTGTTGTATACTGGGTACCGCATACAGTACAGCACCAGTATCTGTACCTGTTCATACAGTATAGCACCAGTACATACAGTACAGTATACAAATGTCCAACAGTCAAAACCCCATCATGGCTCCACCGGCAAGAAGAAAGAAATATGAAGCCAGTTTCAAACTTAAAGTTGTAAACTTTGCCATGGAACATAATAACTGCGCTGCTGCAAGACAATATGGAGTAACAGAAAAGATGGTTCGGGACTGGAAAGCAAATGAAAAAGCATTAAAGAGTATGCTAAGGGGTAAGTGTGTATTAAGAAGAGGCACTCCACATTGGCCAGAACTCGAAAAACATGTAGCAGACATGGTGAATGAGCATCGCCAAAACGGTTATGTAGTGACACGAAATAAAATACATTTGTTTGCACTTCAGTGGGCCAAATCTAACCCAGATCACAGCAACAGATTTAAGGCCACTGTATCCTGGTGTACTAGATTCATGGGAAGGCATAATATGGTACTGAGGCAAAAGATGAAAATCGCCCCAAAATTACCTGCAGATCTTGATAGCAAAGTAAATAGTTTCCATCTATACGTAATACAACAGCGCACTAAACATGGCTATGCGTTAAGTAGTATTGGAAATATGGATGAAACTCCAATGAATTTTGATATGGTTGGAAATAAAACTGTCCATCAAAAAGGTGAAAAAACAATTTTAATTAAAACAGGACATGAGAAGTCCAGTTTTACAGTGGTACTAGGATGCACAGCTGATGGTGCCAAACTGAGACCAATGATTATTTTTAAAAGAAAAACAATGCCGAAATTCAAGTTCCCTGTTGGTTGTTTTGTACATGTGAATGAAAAAGGCTGGATGGATGAAGAAGGGGTAAAGCTATGGCTTGATAATGTATGGAGCAGGCGACCAGGTGGACTTATTCAAAAATGTAGTCTACTGGTGTGGGATATGTGCAAGACTAAACACAGATGCGGCAGTTATTAGTGCAGGATTGACATCGTTGGTACAGCCACTGGATGTGTGCCTAAACAAGCCATTTAAAGATCGCATTCAAGAACAGTGGAATGAATGGATGGTTAGCGGCGAAAAGTCATTCACAAAAGGAGGAAACATGCGTGCTCCACAGTTGGATGTTTTGTGCAAGTTTGTCATAAAAGCCTGGAATGATATTGATGCAGAAACAGTAATCAAGTCTTTCAAGAAGTGTGGCATATCAAATTCATTAGATGGTATGGAGGACGACTACTTGTGGCAAGATGAAGAGGAAGCCGAAGCTGAGACCACACCATCTGATACGGAATTCGATCCATACGATGACTGGCTTACAAATGTATCACAAGATGTCATTGATGTACTTCTGATATCAGATGACGAACAGGAGGATTTTGAAGGCTTTTAAAGGGAAACTGTCACGCCAGCAAAACCTGTAAAAATACCGTAGCTTGCAGTTATGATGGGCGTTGCTAACTCGCCAGGGACTTGCCCGGCACTTGCTCTCTCTCTCTTGTTTGTTATCTTCCTCCTATCATCATCAGTTCCAGTTTGGTTGACAGCTTAGAAAACAAACAGCATGGCAGCTCCCATGGGTTTATTGTCTTATCCTTCCTTTCAGCTTTAGAGTGAATTAGGAAAAGTTTAATCCACTTGCACTGTTTTATGTTTACATGTTTGATGACAAACAGCCTTATGTTTATAAGTGACAGTTTTCCTGCTAAGTACCTGCATGTCATAAGCATTTGAATTAAAATTACCATATTGAAATCAAATCTGATGTTTTTTTAATTTTTTTTTGGTGTGCGTTGGAAGAGGGGTAGTCTTATACGGCGAGTATATCCCAAACTCTATATTTTAACTGGAAAAGTTGGGGGTCGTCTTATACGCCCAGTCGTCTTATACGCCGGAAAATACGGTACATTAAAAGAAAGGAAGTTTACTTCACGCACATTCCATTCATAGTGCATGTGTGCCCCATGACTCTGAGTTCAAGAGTCATTTGTCCAGCTGTGTATGAGCACTGAGTGTCCTCATGCCCCACACCAAAGGCATAAAAAGGTAGAGTGGGCCAACCGCCACTCAGTTTCCTCTCCACTGTAGAATCTTGGTTGGTGGTATAGGACTGAGATAAAGAGGATAGAGGGCAAGTTGTGGAATCACATTATCTGATCTGCAGGTTTCACTGATATTGTAATGCTTCATAAATGTGTGAATAGGTCCTTGGTAGCTGCTTTACATATGTCTGCAACAGAAACATTTCTCAATAATGTTGACAAGGCTGCTTAAGCTCTGACAGAGTGAACCTTGAGAGAAGCATGAGGGTCCATTTTAGCCACTTCATAAAAGTCCTCACACAGTCAGATATCCATCTGGACAATCTCTGAGATGAGAGGGGTTCCCTTTTTATCCTCTCTTCAATGGAGATGAAACATCTGGGTGAAGATCGTAAAGATTTTGTTATTTGCAAATAAAATGCCAAAGCACATCTGACATCTAATGTATGAAGCAAAGCCTTTGCTTTAGAAGCATGTGGGTTCTGGGAAAATATAGGCAGGTGAAGCTGTTGATTCAGATGGAAGTCTGTGACAACCTTCAGTAGGAATTTAGGATGTTCCTAAGAAACACTGTATCTAGAAAGGTGACTAAAAATGAGTTTTCATACATAGATGTAATAATGAACATGTTGCCATCCATCCAAAGGGTGGACCCATTAGAGCAGAAAACACTAAATTGAGGTCCCATGGAGAGATCAGTTCTCTATCTGGTGGTAACACCACAATAAGACTCTTCAAAAATCACTACAGTTGGATGAGAAAAAACTGTCCATCCCCTGGAGGATGGTATGCAGAAATAGCAGTCAAACCAAGACTGAGCTAAGCGACAGGTTTTAATGTTTCAAATTAAGTAGGTATTCCAAAATATCAGGCACAGAAGTTTCTTGTGGATTCAAAGACCTCCGGAGACACCAGGAAGAAAACCTTGTCCATTTCACCAGGAAACGTCCGTCTTGAAGAATCTTTCCTACTGTTTAATGCAATATTTTGTATAGGAGATGAGCAGGACTTCTCTAAAAGTTTAGCATCCATCCAGTTGCCAAACCATGATGAAAAGACTTCAGATCTGGATGAAGGATCTTTCCTTCTCACTGTGAAAGCAATTCTGGAAGTGGAGGCTAAGTCTTTGACTGGCACACTGAAAAGTTCAGAATATTGAGGAACCAGAACTGTCTTGGCCTCTTTGGAGCTATCAATATCAGTTATCTTGCACATCACTCTTGGAATCATTAAGACTGGTGGGTAAGCATAGATCAGGGCCTCCCAACCAAGAGATTAAAAAGGCATGATAGCCTGGCATCTGATAGCCTCTCAGATAAACGACGTGACACTTGTGAGTTGTGAATAGGCAGAAGAGGATGGCCCCAATCTGAAAAGAAATCCTGAAGGATCCAGTGTTTGATCTCCAACTCATGATTCGAGAACAGCCTTCTCAGTTTGTCTAGCTTTTCTGCAGGCCAAGTAAGGGTACTGCTGAGAGGGAGATCTGGTGCCTGATGCACCAATTCCATAACCTGACTGTTCCTTGCCATAATGGGGAAGATCTCACCTCTCCCTCCCCCATTTGTTGATATAAATCAGGGGATATATATTGTATATATATATAATACGTGTATTGTCCATCGTTATTTGGACAGATTGCTCTGGATGTGATGGAGAAAGGACTTGCAAGCTCTGAGCACTGCCCTGATGTCTACCAGAACGATGTGCATCTGTACTTCCCATGTGGTCCAAAAATCCTGAGCCTGTAGACCAGAGGTGACCAAACTATGGCCCGTGGGCCACATCCAACCCGCGGGACCCTCCTGCCTGGCCTGAGCTCCTGGTCCGGGAGGCTAGGCCCTCCCCGCCGCTCCCTGCAGCCTCTGCTCACTGTGCCCCCGGCGCAATGCTCTGGGTGGCGGGGCTGCGAGCTCCTGGGACAGTGCAGCTGCAGAGCCTGGCCTGACCTGGTGCTCTGTGCTGCGCAGTGGCGTGGCTGGTTCCTGCTGGGCGGCGCAGCTGTAGGGGAGTTTGGGATGGTGGTCAGGGGGCAGGGGTGTGGATAGGGTCGGGGCGGTCAGAGGGCGGGGAATGGGTTGAATCGGGGCAGGGGTTCCAGGGGGGTAGTCAGGGGCAGGGATTCTGGAGCTGTCAGGGGACAGGGAGCGAGGGGGGTGGATGGGGCAGGGGTCCTGCTGGGGCCATCAGGGAACGGTGGGGTTGGATGGGGCAGGAGTTCGGGGGGGCCATCGGGGCGAGAAGCAGGGGGGTTGGATAGGGGGAGGGGCAGGCCACCGTCTCCCCTAACTGGCCCTCCATACAATTTCAGAAACCTGATGTGGTCCTCAGGCCAAAAGTTTGCCCGCCTCTGCTGTAGACCATCCATGTGAGCTCTCCACCCCAAGAGTTAGGCATCCAACCTTGAAGGCTGAGATAGGCAAACCAGCCCCTACGATCCAGATAGGGAATTATGGGTACTAGCAGGACCATCCTGAACTTCAACCTGTGCATGAAGGTGTTGAGCATTCTTACGTCCAAGGTGGGCTCCCATCTTCCTTTCTTTTTGGGATCAGGAAGTATTTGTTGTAAAATCCTTTTCCTTGGTACTGAGGGGGAACCCTTTTTGGGGGTCCAGGGGAAAGAAGCAAGAAAACTTCTTGAAGTTGTAGGTCCTCAGGAGATGGGTCCTTGAAGAGGCTTGGGGAATGGAGGTTGGATTTGGCACAGTGTTATACTAGATATCCCACAGTAATTGTGTCCATAACACAATGGTTTGAGGGGGTAGGACCATTGGAGGACGATGTGTGCCTGAAGAAAGTCAAATGGTCCCTAAAAGGAAGGGTTGGGGTTTCTGAATCCCTGGAAATGCCTTGACATTTTGACTGTCCCATCAAAATGAGTGTTTTGGTACAGATATAGATTGCAAAGAACAAGCAGCAGAGGCAATCAGTCTTTTCCTGTGGAAATGTTGCCTGGTTTCGGGGTGGGGGGTTATCAGTCTCGGTGAAAGAAAACCGTAAATAGTACCACTGTAGTACCTAAACTTTGGTACCATGCTGAGGTCAAGCTTCAGAAGTAACCATACTAGACCTTGAAGTCTCACAGTGGTGTGCGGAAGCCACCCTTGTCTTCAAGGAAATCATAGTCAGGGACCTACTCTGGACTCTCCCCTGCTCTGTGTCTCTCTTGGAGACAGTTTCTTGTTGACCTGCCAGATTTTGAAGCAGGAGATGATACTGAGGAGGCCTGGGAAGTTACAGACCTGGTATTAGCATTTTTAGGATCCAAATCTGACCCAGGATCCAAAGCTGGTCTCATTGATTTGTGCATTAAGTAGATTTGGAGCTGAGCTTCCCTGTTTTGTGGATCAGATGAGTGAGGACTTTCAAATGGCACGTTTTCCAGGGAGGTGCTACTGTCCCAACCAAAACAAACATTTTAAGTGCTCATCAGGGGATTTTGAAGAAGTCATCCTAATACCAGAAACAAATAGCTATTTCTGGTAAAATTAAACCCATTTCTAATACAAATTAACAGAATGTCAGTGGGCAACAACTAACTGTACTATTTACAAATTGAAGAAAGAGCCAGCAGTTTGTTGAACAATGGATAGCAAGCAGCTCCATCTTGAAGCCAGGAGGCAGTGAGAGGAACTGAATGGTAGTTAGTCCACTCTGCCCTTTTATGCCCTTGTACGGGAAACAAGTAAACTCAAGGTGCATGTGTGGCTGCCACAGACATTGCTGGCTAAAAGACTCTGAATTTATGAGTGTGGGCTGCACTACAAATGGAATGTGCATATGGACAATCATTCAGAGATTGTTATGGTTGCAAAATCAAGCTCTCAAAAGCTAGATGCCAGAATTCAGGTTGCCTGTACAACCTTAATTCAGCCACCTTGCGTGTATGCATAATGATATATACAGTTGACAATTGAAAGCATGGGAAGTTTCATTCTGAATGGTTAAAGTTTGGCAAGGAGATAAACATCTAAAAACAAGGTCTTATAATTGGAAAGGTCAGGCAACCTTAAGGATAGGTGGTGCTCACCTATAATATGTGCAATTTAAAAGCTCTCTTATAATGTGCAATTTAAAAATGTTGTTCTTTATTCTCTAAGTATTGCATGTTCCATAAATATTATATGCCAAAGGCTATTGCCAGATTATTCTTGCCAGAGATAAAATATTATAAGCAAAAAATCTCTCATCACTTAAAGTCCTAGGAAGTTACAGGGGTTTCATGAGTAATAATAACTACTGCTACTTTGCACTTTCATCCAAAGAGCCCAAAGCACATTACAATCATTAATTGATTAAATTATTATTGTGACTGCATTATTAACATCTACAGGATATTCTATTTGTTCTACTGATAATGGACAAAGCTGCTCAACTGATTTTCTCCCTGCTGAACCCTAGCAGCAGTCCTCTCAAGGTTCCACATTCTTTACATCTCTACTGCAAAAAAGCCCCAGGGCAGCAAGTCTCCGAGTCCAGGACAAGTGACTCGGGCTCACACTACTTGGCTAAAAATAGCAGTGTTGACGTTCCTTCTCAGTCTGGAGCCAGGCTCTGAGACCCTCTCCCCTCCCCCAGTTTCAAAGCCTGGGGCCAGCGGTCAGCCCGAACAGGAATATCTACACTGCTACTTTTAGCCTCATAGCCCAAGCCCTATGAGCCCAAGTCAGTTGACCCAGGCTCTGAGATTCAATTCCCCAGGGTTTTTTGTTTTTTTTTGTTTTCAGTGTAAATGTACCCCGTGTGTCCCAGGCAAATTCTACCCCTCCTTGCCTCCAAGCATTAGAATCCAGCTTTCCCCTTATTTGCTAATGGGAAAATCCTGTAGTTGAAAGACCAAGAGTTTAGAACCACTTCATTTCTAGGACAGAATTTTTGTATCATGAACAATGTCAGGTTCTGAATTATAGGACTGAACCAAGGGCAAATATTGTGACAGATAAGTGCCTAAGTCTTCAGAGCTAGTATCCTGAAATTATCCCTGTTCTTTGTTTTGCTTTTTTCTTATCTTTAAAAAAATGCTTTATTTGCTGCTCCATGTTCCCCCCCCACCTTGCTCACACAGCCTTGTCTAACTTATTAACAAAGCATATTTAAAAAAATTAAGGGAGGCTGAAGGAGGTGATTACTATAAAAAGACAATATTTGTGGAGCCCTTACCTGTCAGTTTATAAGAAATAGTCATCAAGTCTTAAAAATATGGAAATATCTATGGCTTGGAGCATGTAAATCAACATATGTAGTCATCATGTATTTTTTGGAAGATTTACTAAACAAACTGTGTCATTTTTGCCTTGCAATAGAACCCGCTTTCTCTTTTAGGGATCATTGTGCCATTTGCTATTAGTGTTAGCAGCATTCTGGATTGCAAAATCTTCAGATTAACATGCTGAATCCTGTCATTTTTCCCACAGGCTGTCTAGCAATAATAATGCACTAAAGGATTGTTTCATCCAAGTGGCGGTGTCCAAGTCAAATGCTGGCAACAGGCAGGGAAACCCAAACCTGTTGAGGCAGACTTCTCCTGAGATACAAGGAATTGAAATGACATCCCTTAAGAGAAGGGAGTGGGGGACATACTTTATGTGAGCAGAATAAGTCCATGGGCTGCATCTGTGATGGAAGACTGAGACTGCAGTCATGATAGTTGGAAGTTTGTGGGCCGTGATGCTGATCCTGGTCAAAGCAGGCCTGGGGCTGTACTGTTTGGAGTAGTGCCTTGTCAGATTAGCTGTATGGCTACTGTATTTGATGCTCAACCTGGACAGACAGGCCTGCCAGGCAGAAACTGCTCAGGCAGATGATGTTAGGGAGGACAAAAATTATCCACTGCAAGACTAAGAAGACAGATGACACCCAGCAGGAACAGCAAGCCAAATCTGCAGAATCCACAATACAGCTGGCTAGCCTTAGGCTACCTGCCTCTTTGAAGTGGAATAGACATCACCGAAGAGCTGTCAAATTAGATCACCAGGCTGGAAACGCTAAAAAAGATTAGTTCTTCCAATAGAGAAGGGAAAGTTTAATAGATCAAAATCGTCCTAAAGGGGCCAAGGTAATGTGGGAGGGGAAAGGGGAATCCTTAAGATGTAACAACAATAAAAAAATACTAACTTCCCTCCTCCCTGCCCAGTAAAAGATGAGCTTGGCTGTGTTCTGCAATAAAAGGAATTATAGTCACTAACAGTACATGAAATAAAGGCAAAGTCTGCAGGAATGTGAGCACAGAAGCAACAAGTAATTATTACTGCACAATCAAATTCTCTTTGCTATCTCTGATATCCCTATTTATTACTCTAGAGGTGGGACCCACAGTGTTATAAATCCAGTACAGGAGACATGAAGCCCCTGTGTGAATCCAAAAGCTTTGTTCAGCCAAGAAATATATGATGGCCACTTTACACCCATTGCTTTTGCAATAAAATTCACCCTGAGCTCAAAGATGGGCAAGGAGTATAATTCAGTTTCAATAAATTAAGAATAAAATGAAGATTGCTTAATACATAGAAGTGTGCTCAGATGTATGGAGAATATGAAACTTACATCTCCAGTAACAGACAGCAGTAAGATGAGCTAAACATGGATGCTAAGAAGAAATATTGGTATTTGGGGGCAAAAGATAAGTGTACTAATCCATCAAACAGGCACATCTCCACAACTTTTATATTGTCAATAAAGACCATGAAATATACCTGAGTTTAAAATAAATAAATGATGAAATGGAAAAGTAGAAGGGAAAATGAACAGGTATACACATTATGTCTCATTTTAACAGTATCAATAAAATAGCACAATTGTATTTACTTATTAGTTTACGTACTCACACATATAAGAACAATTTATGGCCACACTAGTGCAAATGTAGTTGTGGGAAGGGCATAGCAAGCCCCCTTCTCCCACTAGCACATCCATGCAGCAGATAACCATTATTCAGCTGCAGGAAGCTGGAAAGCACAGGGGAGAGAAAAGATGCTAGTGGCCCCAGAGACCTATATAGGTAGAGACATAACTTGACCTCTTCGAACTGGGATGGGTGTCCTAGGTGAAGTTTTTGATGCATCTGTAGATATTCCTATCAATCATTATTATCTATGGGTCTACCTCCAACTTTCTCTGGTAGTTCTCTCTGCTAACACTCTTGTGAGTTACTTGCCTTATTTTTTTGCAATTCGCAGCTGTGGGGAGCAGACCCTTTCGACAAAGATAATGGGGAGTGACCCAGTTCCAGAACCCTCTTCCCTACATGCTCCTTTTGTGCGTGTTGTTCCTTTCAGAGGCTAGGTCTATATGAGGAAATTAGGTTGGTATAGCTTCATCACTCAGAGATGTGAAAAATCCACACTCCTGCGTGACACCAATCTAATCCCCAATGTAGACAGCGCTAGATTGATGGGAGAACGCCCCCATTGACATAGCTACTGGCTCTTGGGGAGGTGGAGTACCTACGCTGATGTTAGAAGCCCTCCCATTGGCGCAGATAGCATCTTCACTACAGCTTTTCCGGTAACTTGCCTAAGTGGACTGTGGGATGAACTTCTTTTTAGTTAACCAGAAGAGATCTCTATGCAAACTAGTTTCTGTGCACACAATTGGGACATACTGTGGTGGTTGGTGGGACAGATGGAACATGACAGAAAGAAAATGGAGAATGATGAAGAAGGAAGGAAATCATGAAAAGTGAGCATGTTATACTACTACTGTGACTTAATGTTGAGATTATGTGCCCCTCTAGTTGCTGCCTCAGTAACTATGACAGCTTATTATTTACACACAGCAACAGAGTTCTTCTTAGCTCATGCTTTGGTGCCAAAGGACTCATATTTTGATCCCTGTTGATGACCATTGTGTCTGTTGTGGGGGGTCATGACCATGAATGTGGTCATGATTGTTATATGATGCTGTTTCCTGAACAAAAAACCTAGACTGGTTTCATAATTATGTGGAGTCCTCCATCCTCTTACATCTCTCCTTTCCACTCATCTCCTCAAGTCTCTTCTTTCCTTCCCTACATACATTACATAGTCACATATTTAATTTGATTTGTCCTGTAGATTGGAATGAAGAAACTCCTCACTCAGACTCCCAAAAGCAGGATCTGGTCTGACTACCCATACAAAAATTAAATTACATGTAAAGACTAAGGAAGTAAATCGTATATAATTATGTATTTCTAATATACCAATGGGGTACCTGGTCACCAATTTCAACTTTGTCTGAAAGTGGTGATCATCAGCCTGATTTTGGTCCACTAGGAGTCTGGGAATCAGAAGTACACAGGGCTGCCCACAACATTTTGGCACCTCAGGCGGGGAGCTCCAATGATGCCCCTATACCTCCTCACTTGGGCCAAAACATTGAAAGGTCTCAATTCTGCCTTCTTCCTGTTCTCCTCCTCTCATGGTACTGCTCTGCTACCTACCCCAATAAAGGAGAACTAACAACTTAAAATGCCTTGTTCAAAAATTTTAAGTAACCCTTAACTTTCAAACGCCTGAACAGCAAATGAACTTTTCTTGTCTGCATAGTAAACACTGGCATTTTTATCTGTTTGAATAATCAAAGTGGTGCTTTCCATGCCTTCTTGGTTGCAAAGATTTGAACTGCTTCCTGCTGAAGGTCCACAGTCTGGGCCAGCTTATGCTCTATTGAGATGGTTGCAAGGCCAACCAGCCTCTCCTGTATCAATGTGGAACGTAGATGTGTTTTTATTAACTTCAGCTCCACTGGCAACTGTTACAGGAAGTGTTAGAAGTATGCGCAGAGCAACAAAAGCATTTGGAAAGAGGGTGGTCATCTTATCTGTGCACATATATTCCAGAACAGCCTTTGGAGTTGATCCTGCTGAAATGTATCTTGAAAGGGCTTTCAGTTCATCACCTAAATCACTTGCATCAATATCGCGCATGTTATCATGTGTCAACACTGTCTCTTGTGCCCTGCATTGCTGGTGTAGGTCTTCTTCAGGTATAGTGAGGAGTTTTGGAATATCATACAACATCCCAAATATACAGCTGTGTTCCTTGAGCTGCATGAAACGTTCTTCAACTGACTGTATTGCACAATCTAGCACCCAGTTAAAGAATTCAACTTTGAATTGTTGTTTGAGGTCTCTTATGGGATTATCCCATGCCTTGTAATCAAAATGTCGTCTTCTTTGGTGACTCTTGTATTCTTGAATGGGTGGGAAAATAGCTTCAGTGTGAAGTTCCTCTGCCAACTTCTGTGCACTCTTCAGAATGTTTTGGAATCCCTCATCTGACCAGTAAGACTGTAGGTCTGACTTTGCTTTGTCCAGTTGTTCCATTGCTCCAGATATAACAAGGTCAACACCTTGGAGTCTCTTGCTTACAACATTTATTTCAAACTGTATGTCATGCCACAACACTAAGCCACACAGAAATGTGAAGTTATATATGTTTCTGGTGATTCCATTTCCCTCTGCCACTGTTCTCCCACAAACAGTTCCTGTCATAGCATTATCCTCCATAATGGCAACCATGGCATCATCTATCTTTCCAATTGGTGCTTGATAGGTTTTATCGCCTCCACTCGACTTTCCTATCATGTGGCACTCAGTGGTTTCAATGTCAGAGAGAATGTTCCCAGATGTTGCTTCAAAATTTGCCATTAATGAGTTGATGCAGAGAAAAATACATAGATGCTTTGAATTACATTAAAAAATTCAGCAGGCTCACTAGAAGCTGATGACTGACCACCAAGTTCAATGAATGAGAACTGCATGGGACAAAAAAAGCTCAAGGGTTTAACTCTCGTATCTGTGTCTGCACTCCTCTGTTCTTTCCTCGCATGTTCTTTCCTCGCATGTTGGCACCATTATCATAGCCCTGACCTCTCATATCAGCTATTGCAATTCCCGTATCTTCCAACTTTTTAAGAAGCACATTTGTCATACTAGCTCCTGTAGTATCATCAGGGCCGGCTCTGGCTTTATGGCCGCCCCAAGCAAAAAAACAAAAAAAAACAAAAAAAAAACGGGGCAGCCAGAACGGCAAAGCAAAAAAAACAAAAAACAAAAAACAGTGATCTGTGCGCTGGAGCGCAGGTGCAGGGGGACCGGCTAGCGGGGGGGAGGGGAAGGGAGAGGGTGGGAGAGAGAGAGAAGGGGGGCGGCCAGGGCTACAGCGGGGTCCTGCCACGCGGCCCCTCCCGCCGCGTGCCGCCTGCCGCGAGGGCTTTGCTCTGGTAGGCGGGGAGGGAAGGATGAGGACTGCCCTGCCGGGCTTGCTGCAGGGAGCTCCCATCCTCCGCGCCGCCGCCCCCTACAGGGCGGCCGGAGCAGAACAACAACAACAACAAAAAAGCGCCCATGCCGTCCTAGAATTGGGCGGAATGCCGCCTCGTTCAATCTGCCGCCCCAAGCACCAGCTTGCTCGGGTGGTGCCTGGAGCCTGTCCTGAGTATCATCAATGTCAATAAATTCTAGAAAATTTTCTCTGACAGTCACCATTGCAGGGACATTTTCACTAGGTTCTGTTGTTGTTACAAAATGCACCATTAAAGTAATTTGTTCTGTATAGTTGATGTCAGGTGTGCAGTCCAGAATAACAGAGTAATATCTTGCTGACTTCAGATCTGCCACAATCTTCTGTTTGACTTTTGTTGCCAGTAACTGTATGATCTCATTCTGAATTGTTTTTCCAAGGTAGTTGTGTGTGTACATTTCTTGGGTGGTGACTCTTCTTAGATGCTCCTGGAGTACAGCATCAAACTCAGCCATCAGCTCCACAATTTTAAGGAAGTTTCCATTGTTTGGCACATACAGCTGCTCTGAAGTGCCACGCAATGCTAGATTTTGGATAACAAGCATTCTCACAATGGTAATGAGCCTTTTCAGAACATTTGCCAGTAAAGAGACTCTGATGCAATCTTCTCTTGACACTGATCATCTATGGTGGCTCTAGCGGGGTGGTCACCCGCTCTTGTCTTAAAAGGCTTAAAACAGCCCAAGGAGTGGGCTGTGGCAGGGAAGTAAAAGTGGGGCTGATTGGGAAAAACAGCCTCAGCTGGGGGCCATGCCCCAATCAGACCAAGGCTGTCTTAATGAGGGCCCCGCTGGCCCTTATAAGAGGGCTGGGGCCAGAAGCCAGAGACAGAGTCTCTCTCTCTAGTGATAGAGAGGGAAGGGCCTGGCTGCTTGGAAGCTGAGAGGATACCAAGACTGGAGCAGGCCTGGAAGAAGGCCAGAGGAGCTGGGGAGCTCCAGCCTAGAAACCACCCCAGGCTGCTGGCCTTGTTAAAGGCCAAAGAAGGTACTGGGGTTGCAGAGACAGCAGGTCCAAAACCCTCCTTGCCAGTGATGAGTAGCAATTATACTGCAGTCTGCCCCAGTGAATGGGGGCTAGATAGTGACTGGCAGTAGCCAAAGACTGAGGTGAGGTGGGGATAGGGGGTGGGGGTTCCCTGGGGAGGGGAGACTGAGATCTGTGGGGGTACTGCCAGGGAGCAGCACCCCAGCCTGAAAGGGGCACTGGACTCCAGGAGGGACCCGCTCCCAGCAGGACACTGGCCTGCAGAGGGCGCTCCTGGGTCAAAGAGCTAATTCCTAGGATGACTGACAGGAGGTGCTGCAGGGGTGAGTCCCACCACGTTACAGTGGCCTTTAACCTTAGTCTCATCTCAAGCTCTTTCCACCCATGGAAAGTTCTCTGGTGATTTGCCGCCTTTTCATGGCATACCAGATTTCTAGCCAGATTTTTCCACTCCTTGTTCCTGTAGAACCCAATGTGGCTGGAACATTAGACTGGAAGAGTTTGCAACAAAAACAGTATGCAGTATTCTGGGTTTTTGAGTACATAAGCCATGGCCTCTCCACTTTGTCACCATTGGGGATTTCATGCCAGTAATGTGTTGGATGAAAACTTCTATTTTCATTTCCTTTTAGGGAACATGAAGTTTTTCACTTGCTGTGGCCCATGCAGTATAAGGCCTCAGGCTACTGCTCAAGTGGGTCCACAGTCCTGGATCATCTAGACTTAAGGAACTAAACTCAGCAGCAGCTGTTTCTTGCACCTCCACCACACTCTTCTCTGAGCTACACTTTTCTTCAGGAATGTGCATGGTTACATCCATTTGAGATGCTGCAGTAGCTGCCAGGTCACCTGCACTCTGACTAACTGGAAGATCAGGCATCTCCTCACCACTCACATCCTCACTGGGGCCAGAAGGCTCACTGTGAACATTTGTGTCTGTGTATCTCAGGAGAGCTCCTTCCTGCTTAGATAGAAAAGCTTCATTTGCTTGCTTGCTTTTTCTGAATGCTGTCCCAGAGGGGCATTTTCTTCTTTCACTCATGACTGCTGTTCTGTGCCAGCTGTAGTGGCTCTCAACACCCAATTGAAGGGGACAAATAAGCAGGCTGGTAGCAGGGCCTGAGTGAGGGAAGATATCAGCGTCTTCAGGGCCTAACTGGCTCCTACTACTTCAGTTGACTGCCTGTTCTCCTCAAGTGGGTTCAGGGAAGCCGCAGGAAACGGGAAGCTCCCTGAGAAGCTGGTGTTAATCAGTCCAGGCTCCTGGGGGTGCTAGAGAGGTACATCAGAGGCTCCTCCTCCTCTCTCTCTCTGCAGCTCCTGCTGCTTTCTGTTATTCTCTCACCTTTTCGCCTGCCTGCCTGTTATGTCTCTTGTGCCCTCCTTCCTCCAGCACAGTGTGACAGATTTTCGTTACCAATGTGCCTGGGCCCATAGTTGATCAGGCTGGGACCACAGGATCTTTTTGGGGAGGAGATGATGAGGCACACCACACATCTGAATTTTAAAGCTTTATTGATAAAATAATAATAACAGTGGAGAGTGCGGGAAATGCTTCCATGTCAC
This sequence comes from Trachemys scripta elegans, assembly GCF_013100865.1. Classification (NCBI taxonomy): domain Eukaryota; kingdom Metazoa; phylum Chordata; order Testudines; family Emydidae; genus Trachemys; species Trachemys scripta. Next base: position 170,015,519 of record NC_048299.1, read on the forward strand.
TCAAAGGAAGGAAGAAAGCGTTAATGCCCCAAGCCCTAACCCACTTTCATACTCTCTCAACCCAGACTGGCCAAGTCTAGGTGTAATGTCAGAAGAAGCGGGGAGGGAGGGAGGGTGGATGGGGAGTGCTGTCCTGGGCCCGGGTCATCCAAGAATCTTCTGTGTTCTCCGAATTGCTCCAGCTCTTGGGAGGGTTTTTAAGTCCTGGGTTCCTTTGGGAGTGTCGTCATCCAGGGCCCTCTGTGCCTGGTGCTCTTTGTACCAATTCCAATCGGCTTGCTGTGGCCTTCTCGGCTGCCCAAAACACACCGGCTCCAGGGATGCTTGGCTCGGCACCCCCCTTTTGTCATCTCGTTTGTGTTTTCACACTTTGCTGGTTATCTTCTTTAGTTGGCCTTGCCGGTTTGCAGGTCTGGGCAGTAGGATTCTTCTTTTTCTGAGCAGCTGTGAGAATGTTCAAACCCCCATCTTTCTTGGCTCGCAGCCAAGGCTTGGCTGCGAGCTGTGTCCTTGGGCTGGCTGGGGGCCAGCTCTGATCTTCGGATTCAGCTAGCTGGAGTGTTGAATTGTTTCGTTCTCTGCTGTTTTCTTTCTCCCTTCCCTCTTGGCCTCTCGTACCTGCTGAGAACTTCCACTCCACACTCTCACACCTTTGACCCTCCCCAAAATGCTTTGCAACGCTTGCAACAGCGTTAGCCACATACAGTGCTGATCTGCCTTCCGTGGGGACTCCCTGAGGGAGGGGGCCATTGGGGTGTGACATTTCCCCCCCCCCCTTGACCCTCAATCAACATTTTGTTGGGAGGGGTCACCATTTAGGTTTCCACCCTCTTCCTCCTGCCCCCCCTCTCCTCCCCCGCTACGGTGGCAAGGGTTACTGTTGATCTTCTACCTAAAAGTATGCACCAAATTGTTAGGACAGCAACAATTGCATACACCAGCCAATAATGACTTTTGGCTTCATTAGTAACATTAACATAGCATAACACTTTCTTGTTGGCATAGATGCCCCACTTGAATGGTGGTGGTAAAGGCAGCTTTCTTCTGGTTAAACGTGTGTTGTAACACCATGAAGGAGAAGGCATCTGTCTGGAATACTGAAAGCTGCTCTTGGATGTGTGCCAACAGCAGAAACACATGGGGTGTTATCCATGAACAATTAAACACAACATAGTTAGAAACATTAACAGTCTGTTGCATAACGATGGGCCAGTGCACTGAAAATTTGTGTTCATGATCTTAACAGCAAATCAAAAGGGGTTGATGGTTCTCTAAACACCTACAGAGGTAGTGGTAAACACATGTGCTGCAGTGGGGGCATATCCTGATGCCTCCCCTTCCCTACAGATGTGTTGACCCACCTCATAAAAGTGGCCTGGCATTGCCTTCTCTTTACACATTATTTGAGGGGGCTCCATAGGCCACAGCTGCCAAGTGTTGCCCTCTGCAATCCATAGGTCCTGACTGCATTCCTGGACTATCGCTTAGCCGTGTCATTTGGGGGAGCATCCACCTCCCACATGTCACGATGGATCACCCAGTCCAAGAGGCAGCCTTCCCACATGCCTGGTTGGATTTTCATGGCAGGGGCCCATACTCCTTTCATGGGTCCGAAAGCTGTGAAGGAACAGGCTATGCCTGTGCACTTTCACTTAAGGAGCCTCCAGAAGTGGTGAAAAGGCCATTGTTCCTGGGGAATTCCTGTGTGGCCATGGATTTCCCCGGGCCAGACTCCATAGAGCACATTCTCCTGGATGCTACGGACTTATAGGGCTAAATATTGCTGGAGCTGGGAGCATACCGAATTCCATGCTAATTGATCCCCAGCCTCAATTATGGTCTTAATTAGTCCCTGTAAGGTATCCCGCGTGTGGAGGGCCAATTCGGCAGTATGTTTTAGGGCGGCAGTAGCCACTGTAAGATGAGTAAGGTCTGCACTTGTTACCAGCCCCATGGCTCTTTAAAAAAAAAAAAAAAAAAAAAAAATTGTTCCAACTGTTTCTCTCATGGCCCCTTGCTGAATATTCCAAATACTAGCTGCCGCATTGGCCCTGTCCCACAAGGAGCCCACTAGGATCTGCCTTTTCTGGGGGCGGGGAAGCCACATTTGGGTAAGGAGAGCAAGTTGGAGGGTGACCCTCCCCAAGTACAATTGGGGAGGAAGGTTGGGACTTGGAAGTGCTCCAAAGGCAAATGTTGGGTGACTGCCTCCCATTTGGTGACTGGTAAAATTTGCCTCCATACATGCATTGCATTGCAATGAATGATTTTGCAGGCCTCTCGTACCTGCTGAGAAAACTTCTACTCCGCACTACACACTATTGACCCTCCCCAAAATGCTTTGTGATGCTTGCAACAACATTAGCCATGTACAATGCTGATCTGCCTTCCCTGGGGACTCCCTGAGGGAGGGGGCCATTGGGGTGTGACAACTCCACCATCTCTGTGCATATAGAGCAGAGAGAATGCATATGCACCAGACACAATTTTCTACACTCTGGGTCCTAGCGGTGCCCCCGCACAGTCTGGCACCTGAGGCGGTCACCTCAGTTCACCTCATGGTAAGGCCAGCCCTGGAAGTACAGTAAGTCAAGCCAACATGATAAATGGATGTTTAAGTGCACACTAACAATGATCACATTTATTCTTCTACTGAATTCTTCAATTATTGAAAGGTTTTCATGCAGTGCTATCACACCATATGGCAGCAACCTTAAATCCCAGAGGCACATACTTAAAAGACCATAACATGTCAGGCCTTGAATAAATTGGATCAAACAATTATGCAATAATAATAATAAGCAATGATGAGATGCATTAAACAAGAGTGTCATTGTTTATGAAATGCTGTGAAAATAAATTCATCACATCATTATGGTCATCATCATAATCATCAGTTTGTGAAACAACAAAACAAAGTAAAATACCATTACACTATTTATTGCACCCTTAAGCAAACAGAAGTTTAAAAAAGGGAAAGGGGAGGGGAAAAGGAAAAACTACAGCACTTTTATTGAGGTTTAGTGAGTGTATAATGAACTATTACAAAACAGAAGCAGAAGGACAAGGAGTAACTGTCTTTAAAGAGTGGAGTATTTATCCATCTGCATTCCATACAGAATTATCAGAATGTCAATTTCACAAAGATCATCTACATTAATAAATAAGCATCAGCTGTACATCATGTGAAGGTTAATTTTATCTTTAAAAATGTACCCCATACAACTTTAAATAGGCCAAGCTGCACTATTCGTCATGTTTTCTCAACATTCTCTTATAAGCCTAATTGTCTCTAACAATCTAAAATATAAATAAACATAGAAAATAAATCAATATGATCTAATTCTATCAACTTTTTCTTAAGGCAAAAGTACTACTAACCCATCCTTTTTCACTCCATTCTGAAAAAAATCCTAAGTGGAGAATAAAAAAAATCAAGTATTCTAACTGTGCTTGTAATGTTGAAGTTAGAATATATGCTACTTGAGCAAATGCCTTTCTAGCCATTGGGAATAATGTTCATTTTACTAATTCCCTTCTAATTCCCACATTTCTAGGCACATTTTTAAGATAGAGTGACAACAGAATGATACATAATCACCTTTATTTACTGTATTAGTTTTCTGGTAATATTTGTGATATTTTTAACCTTTTATTCAGTATGATGGTTGAACCTCCTCCATTTCTATTAGCTGAGAGGAACTAAAACTGACAACACATGCTGGAAGGTGTAGGATAGTGGGAGAGTGCTGGATCCATGTAATGCAGTCAAGATGTTCAAGATGATGTGGAAGCCTCTTTGGGGATCCAGGGAAATTTGAGAATAAGAGTGGATGGAGATGGAGTAGAGCCACAATTCTGTAGCATGTTCTCCTCCAAATATCTGAATGGGCATTAATATTGCTCCAAGCAGTATTAACTCCTCTGGTTTGTTTCTGCGGCTGCTACTAGACAGTCATAGGTAGGGCCTTACCAAATTCATGGCCATGAAAAACGCATCGCAGACTGAAATCTGGTCTTTTGTGTCCTTTTACCCTATACTATATAGGTTTAATGGGGGAGATCAGCACTTCCTGACCCAAAAGGGAGTTGTGGGGCGGGGTCACAAAGTTATTGTAGGGAATTGCGGTATTGCCATCCTTACTTCTGCACTGCCTTCAAAGTTGGGTGGCCAGAAAGCGGCAGCTACTGGCCAGGCGCTCAGCTCTGAAGGCAGCACCCTGCCAGCCGCAGCACAGAAGTAAGGGTAGCAATACCATACCACTCCACGTTTACTTCTACATTGCTGCCTTCTGAGCTGGGTGGCTGGAGAGTGGCGGCTGCTGACTGAGGGCCCAGCTCTGAAGGCAGCAGCGCAGAAGTAAGGGTGGCAATACCATACCACGCCATCCTTCTGCGCTGCTGCTGGTGGCAGCTCTGTCTTCAGAGCTGAGCTCCCAGACAGCTACTGCCACTTTTCAGCCACCTAATTCTGAAGGCAGTGCTGCCGCCAGCAGCTGTGCAGAAGCAAGGGTGGCAGTACCGCAACCCCCCCCAGAACCCCCTTTTGGGTCAGGTCCCTTACAGTTACAACACTGTGAAATTTCAGATTTAAATATCTGAAATCATGAAATTTACAATTTAAAAAATCCTATGACCGTGAAAGTGACCAAAATGGACCGTGAATTTGGTAGGGCTCCAGCACAAAGTGCAGTGTGGTGGAGAGCCGGCTAGAGGTTCTGTAATTTGGAGGGTCAGGTTCTTGTGGAAACTTGGAATCCACGGGTTAAGGCCTACACCCACATCTCTTTTGCAGCATAAACCCCTCCCACATCTTCTGCCCTGTTTCTCCCTATCCCCATCCTAGCTTCTAACCCCATCCCCCCACCTGTTCCTATGTTCTATGGTTCCTGCCCCTTCCTCTCCAATCCCATCTTGTTCCTATTTCCACCCTCTAATTTTCCCCACATCACCTCCATATTGGTGCACATAAAATTCATGTGGTGGTGCTGGGGCTGAGGGGTTTGGAGTGTGGGAGGGGGCTCAGGGCTGGGGCAGAGGGTTGGGGTGCGTGGGGTGTGTGTGTGTAAGGGCTCTGGCAGGGGGTGCAGGCTCTGGGGTGGAGCCAGGGATGAGGGGCTCAGGGCTGGGGCAGAGAGTTACGGTACGGGGGGGTGAGGGCTCTGGCTGGGCGTACAGGCTCTGGAGTTGTGCCAGGGATGAGGAGCTCAGGGCTGGGGCAGAGAGTTGGAGTGCAGGGGGGATGAGGGCTCCAGCTGGGGGTGTGGGCTCTGGGGTGGGGCTGGGGATGAGGGGTGTGATGTTATTGATATAATCTAGGACCATATAGAACATGGCTGCAACCAAAGTCCTGTATAAAGGGGGTCAAATGAGGTGTCTAAGACAAGGTTATGGTTTACTGGTTATAATTATGCTGTCTATATGTGTGTATCGATTTTGTAATTAAAGTTCTAAATATTGTCTCTAAACTGTCTGTATTTCAAACTTATGCTAGGCTTCTGGGAAACATCCCAGACAAGTTGGTGTTAGCTTTGCCTAGCCTGCTTGATGGCCCATTAAGGACCATCAGCTATACAATTGACCCATTGAGAGAAGGCAGATACGCCTTGCAACTCAGCGAAGTATGCAGGGACTGGCCCATGTGACTCCAGACTCCATTTTGCTGTAATTTTCTACAGTAAGGACAAAGAGGTGTTCTTACACCTGGAAAGGACTATAAAAGGCTGATGCCTCTCCTCCATCTTGTCTTCAATCCTGCTTCTTACCTCTGGAGGGACTTTGCTACAAATTGAAGCTCTGCACAAAAGACTGATGACCCGTCCCAGCTGTGGATGTACTCCAGAGACTTGATTTGAACCTGCAGTTTATTCTATCACTGCTACAAGCCTAAACCAAGAACTTTGCCATTACTGTATGTAATTGATTCCATTTAACCAATTCTAGCTCTCATCTATATCTTTTTCCTTTTATGAATAAACCTTTAGATTTTAGATTCTAAAGGATTGGCAACAGTGTGATTTGTGGGTAAGATCTAATTTGTATATTGACCTGGGTCTGGGGCTTGATCCTTTGGGATCAGGAGAACCTTTTCTCTTTTACTGGGGTATTGGTTTTCATAACCACTTGTCCCCATAACAAGTGGCAATGGTGGTGATACTGGGAAACTGGAATGTCTAAGGGAATTGCTTGTGTGACTTGTGGGTAGCCAGTGGGGTGAGACCAAAGTCCTCTTTGTCTGGCTGGTTTGATTTGCCTTAGAGGTGGAAAAACCCCAGCCTTGGGCTGTAACTGCCCTGTTTTAAGTGATTGTCCTGAATTGGCACTCTCAGTTGGGTCCCGCCAGAACTGCATCATTACAAGGGGTTGGGGTGCAGGCTGCCCTGGGGCTACGGCAGGGAGAGAGGACTCCTCCCCCCCCCAAGCTCTCTGCCCCCACAGCAGCACCTGGGCTGGGGAAGGGGGGAAGAGGCGCCTCTCCCCCAGCCGTGGCAGGTCCGGGCCACCTCTTCTCTGGCCATGGCAGGTCCGGGGCTAGGGTCCCTCTTCCACGGCTGCGGCAGGTCCGGGGCTGTGGGGGAGAGGCATCTCTCCCCGCTACAGCCTGAGCACCTGTGCGTCATTTAATAGACTGCTTTGCCACCCTGCAGCTTAGAGAGAACTTAGCTCCCATCCCATCTTTTGCCTGTCACCCCTTCCCCAGTTCTTTCAGACATAGCAAAAGCACATCCCTGACAGCAGAAGAACACTGCCAAATTCCATGTTCCTGATCCAAAGCATGGGGGTGCTAAGAGTTTCCCAACGAAACTGTTGGAAAATTTATTTTTTTTTAAAAGAGCAAATAACATGTATTTTTCCCTAACTCCATTCTTGGAAATGGGTGAACCATTTTACCTGAAACTTTCCTAAAATATTTAGCCAGAGGCAGACATCCAAACATGGATAATTTCAGCCCAGTTTGAATTTGGCAAAGCTCTGAGCAATTGAAAACAGAGTCCTATACTGGGAAGTGTTGTGTAATCTTTATTATAGATGTTGCAAACTATGCCACCTATAATTAATAATGAGCTTCATCATCTTGTTCTGTGATAAAATCAGCAAGAGAATTTTCCAAATCCCTGTGAGGATCTCAGTTCACCCAACATCAGTCTGTAGGAGTCCGCTTCCTCCCACTTCAAAAAGGCCACAGGGGCCCACTGCTGATCCCAGAGGATCCACAGGATGCCAGACATTCACTTGGGACCCTGTTCCTCAGGCTTCCCCTCATCCTGCATTCTTGGTAGTTTTGCTCCACTGGGATTGCACCAGGGAGACTCTTGACTGTAACTGGTCTCAAATTCCTTAGGGAGGTGAGGGTTAGAAGATGTATAGAAAATGCAGTAGTGTGTGTGATGCTGACAGACCAGGTGCCAGCTCATGTCAAGGCCCCTAGGTCTCAAGTGAACACTGACATACATAGCTGGAACCAGTCTGGCTCACATATGTTAGTATTGTTAAAATAGGTATTAGAGTTCTACAAATGCATTTAGACTTTATGGAATGCTTGTAAGTTGACACATACATAAATCTCACTTATAATATTTGTATCCCATGTTACAAGGTAATATGTAAGTGTTTGATCTGTAACTGTAAATCACCAGTTAGGAGAGAAGCATTACCAAGTGTGAAATACTAGTTTGCCATAGGTTTTTCTCCCCTGCTCAACAAAAGAAGGCCCATCAACACCAGACAAACCATTGTGGAACAGCGGAGAAAAGACTTTTGATTGCCTCCCCCCCCCCCCCCCCTGAAGAGGAGAGGTGCAACTGAATTCCTCCCAACAGCTGAACTTGCATCTTGAAGCAGAAGGGAGGGAGGAACAAAAGGCCCTAACAAAGATAAACTATCTTTGTGCTGCTTGGACTCTGGGGGGCAAGGGTTACTAAGCATAAGCAAGAGATCCCCAGTACTTGGCTTGGGTAAACCCTAAAGGACATATAGTGCTTGCTTATTATAGAAGCTTCTATTACCTTTTGAAACTTCAGACTGGAACTCATTTGTATTTATATGTTTACCTGCTTTAACCTTGTAAATAACTTAATAAATCTTTAGACAGTTTATTATAGTTGTGACATTGCACTCTATATGATTTTATAGAAGTATGCTGATGAGTGTGAATATAATGTAACTAAAATATGCTTCATGCAAAAGGTCTCTTGTAAGGTATCGTTACAAAGCTTATAATCTACTGAGTGTGGTCATCCTATTTGTATAAATGTATCACTCTTGTATCTGAAACTAGAAATATGAAATATAACTCCGAGGGCCTATTGTAATTATGCAAAGTGTAGGCCGTTGATGGTGGTTTGGAATCTTGATGGCTCCCATCAGCCAGGACAATTGACTGTGGATAGCTCTGTTGGCAGGTAGGCCTTCCTGTGAGTCAGGCTGGGAGGAATGAAGGCTTGGGGACTTAGTGACATGTGATCATGTCACCTGAACTGGAATCCATCTTTAACCTGGTGTTTTTCCATTGAGGAGGGGTGGGAATCCACAGGGACAAAGGATTCCCGCCTTATACAAAAGATATATTAAGTGGGTAGAACAGAACAAAGGGGGCGGCCATCATGAGAAATCCCCTAGCTACCACCTGAGCTGGAACAACGGCTGTACCAGGGGAAAGGATTGTGCCCAGAGTAGGACGGCATCCAGTCTGTGAAAGAAACTTATTGAAACATCTGAGGGTGAGATTTTATCTGTATTCAGTTTTATTACTATACTAGGCTTAGACTTGTGTTTTATTTTATTTTGCTTGGTAATTCACTTTGTTCTGTTAGACTAACAGATTTATTTGGGCATAAGCTTTCATGAGTAAAAACCTCACTTCTTCGGATGCATCCGAAGAAGTGAGGTTTTTACTCACGAAAGCTTATGCCCAAATAAATCTGTTAGTCTTTAAGGTGCCACCAGACTCCTTGTTGTTTTTGTAGATACAGACTAACACGGCTACCCCCTGATATTTGTTCTGTTATTACTTGGAAGCACTTAAATCCTACTTTGTGTATTTAATAAAATCACTTTTTACTTATTAATTAACCCAGAGTATGCATTAATAGCGGAGTGGGGGGGGGGCAAACAGCTGTGCATACCTCTCTATCAGTGTTATAGAGGGCGAACAATTTGAGTTTACGCTGTATAAGCTTTATACAGGGTAAAGCGGATGTATTTGGGACATGTGGTTCAGACCCTGGGTCTGTGTTGGAGCAGACTGGGGTGTCTGGCTCAACAAGACAGGGTGCTAGAGTCCCAAGCTGGCAGAGAAAGCAGGAGTAGTAGTAGTCTTAGCACATCAGTTGGCAGCCACAAGGGGGTTTTTGTGATCCAACCTGTCACAATAGAATTAGCTACAAGCATTATATTTGGTGTGAGATCTAAGGTGCAACAGACCTGAGGTAAGTTACTGGCCCTTTGGGACTGGAAGTTATCAAATGTTCAGCTGCATGCGTGTTCTCTGTGTGCTGTCCCAGCTCTGCGCAGACAGCTGACAAAGCAGATCTCGAGCGAACTGCCCAATGACCATAAAATCCATTAAGGTGCTGTAGCCTGATTTGGGGTGTGTTAGTAGTGTTGATTTAATTCATCCACTTAATTTAACTTTAATTTTTTTAATTAATTGTTAATAATTTTAATAATGATTTAATAACAAATTGGCAAGCCAAAACCCATACTAATTAATATCCACAGTACAAAGGCGCTTGGTCACGTTTATTGTTAGCAAAGCATGGTCCTAGCTCCCCGGATCAATGTCTACAATTACACTAGCACCTGTATGCCTGTGACAATGGATGCAGCTCAGTCAGTGGTGAGACTTTCCACTGCCCCTTCAGCTGGATAAAGACACTCCCTCTGAGATACATCTTTATACCCCAATACAAACAAGTTATGTATCCCCTTAACATATCAGGGTGTCACCCATTGCCTTATATCTGTAGGTTCGATCAAAACATCTCTATCCATCATGCTGTCATCCTGACCTTATCCCTAAGATGGGGCAGCATGTTCCTGTTATCTTTGGGGAATGTTTATCAGGGTGTTCTGGTACCACCCTTCTGGAATGTGCTTGCGTGAGTGTTTCTGCAATATCAATCTTATGCTTGCCAAATTCTGTAAGCAGGGCCTGCCTCTTGCTCACAACTGAACTTTTTGCTTTATATCAGCAAGGATTTGACTACTTTAGCCCAGACCTCATGGGCTTACGTTTCAGGCCCTCTTCCTACTACAGGAGTAACCTGAATATTGCTGTGATCTTCGTGTAAGAGACCATCTAACACAAAGGCAAGTTTAGTTGGGTGACAAGATAGATCAGAATCAGGGCCAGATTTCCAATTAGGCAAAATAGGCATGTGCTTAGGGGTGCTAGCGTTCTAGGGGCACCTAAAAGTTAAAACTGGGTTAAAAGTATTTTTTGATGGAAAACAGAAAAGGTCAGCTATAGGCAGGGGGGACACTAAAGATGCTGTGCCTAGGGACATATAAGATGTAAATCCGGTCCTGATCGGACTTACTCCATGTTAAGGCTGTTAATAGTGCTTGGAGTTCACACTTGATAATTGATTGGTGAAATTTAAGTATAGAACTCTCAGCCAATTTCAGGTTTGTGCCCTGCTTCTTAACAGTCTGCCCTGAGGTTGATACTCATGCTCCTGAACCCACTACAGGACAACTTGACAGTAGGGGACCAGAGTATCCCTCTAGCTCTACCCTGAGCCCAGCACTGCTCCCCTATTACCTAAGAGGCATACTTATTTCAAAACTCAAAAACTGCACTCCATAAGGCAGTACCTTGAGTGAGCCCTTTCCTCTGTGTGGGGGGAGGGGAAAGGAGAGGGGGAGGGGGTTGAAAGTATTTTTCTACTATCTAGCATAATTTTAAGAGATTCCATATAAAAAGCTATATTAACACCATATGCTACAAAATGAAGGTGCACTAAAATTAAGAAATGCCAAAATTAAAGTTTCCACATAATGCAGGATATGCATTCTGGTCCAGATTCAGTCAGAACTGTAGAAACTAAATTATACGAACTAAACAATTGTTTCAGTAACTATTTATAGAAAAAAGAAAAAAAAATTGCCTGAAAGTATGCAGAAGGTAATGTTAGGCAATTAAATTATGCATCTCAGTGCATTAATAGTGCTAAGCATTTCCATTTTAGATCACTAATTTCCAAAGATTTGGAAGAGCCACATATTCAGTAATCCACACTATTCAACAGAGGTTCGAATCAAAGATTTTAATTCTACTATATATATATATATATATAAAAAACAAACAAACAAACAACAACAACACACCTCAAGTAGAACCCTTTTTCTCTCTCCTTTTTTTAAACCCATAGAAATTAAATCAATGAGAGTCAAAAAATGACTTTAGTAAAGTACCCCATTATTGCCTTAGGGAAGTTGAATGCATTTTTAAAAATCATGTTTTCAGAGTTTTCAAACTTGTATTTCTTTTTGGATAGAAATGCGTAGACATTCTGAAAAAATACATAGTGTTGCTTAGGCAGATTTTACACTTCTGTAACTTTTTCATATGAAAAATTTCAGGATTCATTTTTGGGAAATAATGTCAAACTTAACATGCAAACCAAAAAATTAGCTATTGCTTCCACCTGGTCAGAATCTAAATTCTTTTGTAGGCCAAGTCACAACAACCAATGCAAGTGATTTTTTAAAAAGCTTAGACACCCCCCGATTTACGCAATTGTTTCGTTCTGGAAAGCCTTACGTAACTCGAATTTTGCATAAGTAGGAAACGTATACTTGTATGTTATGCAAAAATTTCCACAACTCGAAAATCCTATTTCTGGCTTATGGAACTTTTTCCATAAGTGCGAATTTGCGTGGGGAGCGTCTGTATTTGAGTTCAGATATTTTAACTTTTAATTTTGTACCAAACAATATTTTAAGAAATAAAAGTATCACAACCAAATTAAGACTAGACTTTTTAAATAAATTTATTAGATCACATAAATATTGTTTGCAACTGATACATTTATCTGTTCCCTTTTTCATGTCCTTGGCACACAATATAGCTCTTACCATAATATTTACAAAACTGGTGTAAAATCCATGGAAAATAAAACGAAAACAAAGAAGTGCTAATTATGTAGTAAGGTCAATAAATAGCAAAATGGAGTGAATATTGAAGGACAAGTTGTTCATTTGTCTTATATTAAAGATTCAGCTATTACATGGGTAAAAGAATAGTTCACTAAAAAAAATTAAAGGTTAAAACTTGATTCTTGATTCCCATTTTTCACTACTGTTGCATTTTAACAGAAACTATACCATTGTTTTATGAAGTTCAAATCTTAAATGATAGTTATTCAACGCAATTTTATTACTTTAGGCATCAGCTGTTCTGGTTCACATAAGGAAGGTTATACATCTATGCTTACAAGTTAGTGGTTTTGAAATCCGAACAACAGTTCTCATTTTTTCAGTTCCCAATCATCCTTCCAATATGGCACAGAAGACCTTTAATGGGCATTAATGTAGAGTCTGTTCTTCATGAAGATGATATTAGACAGATGTTGCCGGATACCCGGATAATATTGAATGTGATTAAACCAGCGAGACACATTGAGGTATTTCTCCTTCTCTTGCACTGTAAGCTCAGCCTAAAGAAGAAGAAATACAAGATGTTAAATAATCATATCCCTATTAACGCAAAAACATATGATAAGTTACAGGAATAAAAAGTAGTTTTATAACGTCAGTTCTTAGATAGGATGAAAAATTATGACAGTCTAGCAGTGCAGTACATTGATTTTATATTTTTTGATTGTGGAATTTTAAAACCATATGTTAGCTTTATGGAAGTCTGAAGATTTTCAACCATAATTTGCATAATTCAACATAAAACAGAACTGGAGGCTCAATTGTATGGGTTTAAAGCAGAGATTACAAAGCATACAGGCTTGGTTCTTGTTCCAGTACTTCCAGTAAAGTGAAGAAAGGCTGGAATTTAGCATGTTTAACAAGGGATTACTATATAGTATCCTTAGGAAAAGTTCTGAAAGACATACAAGTAATCCTCACTGTTGAGCTCTAGTCTAGGAAGCTGTCTGTTGAACTGCAGTCTTGCATTTCAGGCCAAATGCTTAGTTTACATTTTTAAAAAGCAGTACTGAACAGACGGATGGACTGTTTTCAAGCATATTCAAGACAAATGAATTAAAGATATGCTTCTAATTTTTTTACCGTTTGATCTAAGAGTGCCAGCAATAGTTGTTGGGTGTGGTTCAACAACTCTAGAAAAGTCCGTAAATGCAACTGTCACATGCAACAGTAACTTATTTTCTTTAGATGTATTCAGATTACTAGTATCTAGGACACAAGTGGCATCATTCAAATCGTCACAACCAAAAGCTATAGACTGAGGATCTGTCCACATTAGAAATATAACCATAAATTAGTAGGGTTGTCTGCCATAGTTAGAGGTGCATGTGTGTAGTAATCTGCATCCTGGCACTAGCTCCTAGTGCAGTTGTGATGAAGCAGCACAGAACGATGTCCTGGGGAGAGAGCTGGCCAGTAAGAGGGGGCTCAGAATCCACGTAACAGATAGAGCCCTGCGCAGATACAAATTTATATCTGTGGATAGAAATTGGTATCCGCTGAACCGCAGGGCTCTCTCGGGAACCGCAGTGGTGAAAGGAGCAGAACATGGGGCTGCCACTCCTAGGAACCAGCACCCCATGCCGGCAGCTCCTCCTATGAGGCTGTACCACCCCAGCCCCATCCTCTGATGCGGCTGTACAGACCCCAAACAGGAGACACAGTCATGCAGATGGCTGCGTGGAAGGGATGGGGCGGTACAGTCACACGGCAGGAACTGCTAGTGCAGGCTCCTGGAAGTGGCGGCCTCACATTCTGCTCCTTTCGCCGCTGCGGTTCCCAGGAGAGCCCTTCAGTTCAGTGAATACTGATTTGCATCCGCGCAGGGCTCTACTGACAGGGAACTGGGAAAAAGCTATTGGAGAAGGAGAACAACGGAGATATGAGCTAGCGGATGAACTGAAGCCTGGGTAGGAGGGGAGGTGATAAAAGGAAAGAAGAACAGGAGAATAAAAGTAAGGGATTGGGAAGTGAGAAGGAAAATAGGAAAGTTTTCATGTCAGAACCAGAGGGGGAGGGGAGAAGACCTGGGTATGTGAGCAGGCAGACACTGGTAGAGAGGGGAAGTAGAAGGAAATTCTCTCTCTCTCTGGTACATCTGTAGATTTTATCAAGGGGGAAAAAAACCTGAAAGGAAATATAATTGGGGGAGGGAGGGGGAAGGGCAGGTGGTCAAAAAGCTGTGTTTGATGAAAACAGATCCTGAAAATGGTAAACAAGAAGCCCACCCACAAAAGATCTAAAGTGTATGAACAGAGAGAATGACTGTTTGAACATCTATTGAAGGAATACAGTTCAAAGGTGCCTAACGGACAAGTGAGGGCCACTAGGACCTGCTTGTGGATAAACTCAATGAAAACGCGTACAGCCACAGGAACATCAAATCTAAGGAACACTTCAAGTCGAAGAGAAGCAAGAAACAGGACTGTAAGAGTGGAGCTGGACTTCCCACCAAGGAAAGGAAAAGTTGATTCTCCTCTGAAGTGACACAGTATATTGTTCTCTCTTGTTCTTGTTAACAACAATGCATTTGGTACTAACTTCACAGTGTGTACAAGCTCACAAAGGTTAATGAGTTGGTAACCTATAGTTTATTATTATAAGTAGCAACTCATTGGTAATGTTATATATTATTTATGCTCCTGGTATAATTTTTGGTGTTTCCCTTATAAAGTTCTAAAGAATTAAAATTCTCCCTTTTGTCCTAGTTTGTGCCTCTGCCTCGCCTTACAATTAGGATAGCCTTGCCTAGCCAGGTCACCGCATATGTTCAACATTTTAAAAGAGTTTTCAAGTAAAGACCTTTGGGTTATTGGAATAATCTAGTTGTGAACGTAAATTAACTGGCCATGGGAAGATGAAGCTAGCAGGAGCCATTATGCTGACTTTATATCCTCCCTCCTTGGTGCTCATGTAGTAGTTGTGAACAGGATTTATTTGCGACCAACCCATCAGTAACCATCTTAATAATGAACAGCTTTAAAAGCTGCCTCAATGTATGTCTGAAGATTGGAGTAGACACACAGCCAATCCAGGATGACTACAGAGGTGAGCTTTACTCCACTTTTGCATTTGTTTACATTGCATAATTCTTGGTTGCAGTCAAGAAATTAGCCCAAGATTCTCAATGAAATCTAATTACCGTTACATTTTCTTTGAAGTCAAAGGCACGGGAGAAGCACTGAAATTCTGACTGTACTGCTGGTTCTTCACTGTCTATTCTCCTTTCAGTAGGATTTGGATTTCTCTACAATCGTCCCATTACTATATATATAATTTTTTTTATTACCCTTCCTAGATCCTCCATTGCCAGCTTAATTTCCAGCATGCTTTACAAATGCTCTGTTCCCTCTCCACATCCTTCCGTATTAACTGACCTAGTAGTGAGGCACTCAAAAATTAATTAAGCCCAGAAAGGTAGACAGCAATCTACTATGAAGGGACCAAAGAAGATCTTCAGTTGAACCTGCCATATCAGACTATATGTACACATACAGATAGAAGCCTGTTTTCTTCTTTCAATCTATGAATAAAAATTAGGTGTGCGAGAGTGACATTCATTCTAAAAATCTTTAAAAATATAGTGACCAGAATAATCAGTTCAATTCACTAACTACACATAATGCTTCCTTTGTTTAATGAGTTTTAAATCCACAACATATTGTGATAAAAGTTTTTTCACCTTATGTGTCCAGAAAATTTAAGGTAGTTTATTTAAACACAAAACCCTTTTAATTTTTGTGCACTTTCAATTGAATTTCCATCCAAAAAGAGCTTTACACAAATCAAAAGTAACAAATGAGTCATCTAGTAAATAAAGAATGATTCATTCACCATTTTCTAACATAACAGAAAATTGAAAATTAAGTATCTGAATAAATGTAGATTAAGCTATATAACTGCTAACAAATGTTTATTGAGTTAGTATATCCTCCTGGTTAGCAAACAAAGAGCCAATTTTAGTATAAAGGCTATCCTTTAATTGCAAATCAACATGTTTTAATGGTTACCAATCAATTAAAAAAAAAATCAACCTCTCTCAAGAAGATAACTAAAAAATACAAATGCAAAACATGATTAAAGTTGATGATTTAAATCAATCCATGCTGGCCAGAGCATATGTGAGTATTGTGCTAGAGGAATGTTCCAGTGGGATATTACTGTATCTGAAGATATGCCTTCACAGCATGTGAAGACTGACTGTTCCAAGTTTAGTTTGGAGCTGGAAGCCACATAGAAGATATGTCAGCTCCAACTTGCTGGATAATAGGAGCAAAGAGGGAAAAAGAAGGGATAATTCTGCATAGTTTCAGTAGCTAGAGTCTCAAGCTGAGCTTCATCTTGTAACAGTCAACTTTTGGGACTGCAAGTGTTGGCTGTAACAGGCATGTTTCCCCCATAGTACTCTATCGTAGAGCTGTCCCAAACAGAACTAGAGTGAGAGATGTAAAGATAAGAGGGCATGGGGATAGTAAAAATACCAGAGATTGAATGGGGTGGGACAGAAGTAGGGAAGAAGAGTAGAAAAGAGAACATTTCCTCTTCACAATATTGATTTTCCAGAACTGCCTTTGCTGAATTATTGTAACTCTGAACTAAGCCAAGCACATCTCTGAGCCCAATAGTCCTTTCAGCAGCTTGGAAAAAAGTAGATTTTGCAGCATCACTTACAGCAGACACCACACATCCCTAGATAAGGGAACTCACTTGCCAGAATGCAAACATACTATTGCCACTATATTTCTGCAAAAAATTCAACAATTCAAACTCTAATCCCCTTTTCTGGTCCATTCCAATTTTGTTGAAACTTAATTAGCAAGCTTGCCTCCTACTGGTGCAGAAAGGTGAAATCAGCTCTGCATACTGCAACTGACATCACTGATAGAAGTACACAAAACACTTAAATGAGAACCCATTTTTTCTGCTGCACTAGAAACACAATTAAATCAGCATTATCCATGTAGAAAAGAACAAAATTGGTAAGAGAAAAATTTCAGCTTTTTAGAGACCTGACAAACCAAAAAGTGAAAGCTAATAAAAGCAGCATAGAATGGTCTTTTAATTAAAATACCCTGTAAAACTGCCTGAAGTTCCCCATATATTGGGCACTCTGACATGCATAGAAAAGACACCTCTGATCACATGTAACTGTCCTAAATATTCAGTGTAGTTTGACACTGGTACCCAATATAAAGCAGCAGCACAATTTACAAAGCAATGAAGAGTATGGCTAGAGCAATGTGTACACACCCTGAGGCCTTACAAAATTCAGTATTTAAAATATAAAACGTACTGGAACATTCTGGAGCAAACTATGGTATTTTAGTAGCAGCACTGCAGTTAAATGTGTCCTTTTCTGGTAAAAACCTACTTTTAATGGGGAAGACACTGGGCCCTAAAATATGGAATTCCACTGAAATTTAGCAGACAATGGGCCCAAGATTCTCTCACGCTAGTAACTCCAAGACTTCAATAATTATTTTTGATTTACAAAAGTGAAAAAGTAGGAGGATTAGTTCTACTAGGGGCTGTTTAGCAGAGTGAAAAAACAGAGGGCAAAAATATCTATTCTGAAAATGAAACCCCTTTTGTACTCTTGGAAAAAAAAAATGGGCAAGATATTTTACCTTATTTACATAATGTACTCTGCTGGTGCAGTATATTAAAAAGCACTTTGTGGCATGCTCTAGTTTTCACTCAGATTATAACTCTTAGGTTAATTGTTTAGAGATCATCTCCGTGGCATTTTTACAACATTTTGTTATAGATGGATATTTTCTGTTCTTCCTCATTAAATTAGATAATTCCCCCAAGTTAAGAAAAGCTGCTGTTCTGCTATTAAAATAATTATCTGCTATTAAAGCAATTTTAATAGCAAACAAACAGCCACTCAATTTAAGGATTTTTTTAAAGGAGGAAAACCCTTGATATTTCTATGCAGAGCTGATGAAGGCTCACCAAAGTAGTCATTATATAATAAGCCTAGATTTTCTGAGTTTCTAAAAGGTCTATAAATTACATTCTTCAAAGAGTATAACACTTCAATGGCACTGTGGTTACAGACAAATTCTCACCCTCTAAACTCGGTGAGACTCTTGCCCACAGAGTTGTTTATGTACCAAACACTTTAGCATGAGAATAAGGATATCATGAGAGCTCCAACACTTGTAAAAATTTAAAAGTGCTTAGAAAAAAACATGGAGGGAATGGAGGAGAGGGAGGGAAATGGTAATAATAACTTGACAGTATCTCACTGGGATGGCTTGATAAGACACCTGACAAATTTAGCAACACTGATTAAAAAAATGCGATATCAACTTCAAGTCGGATCCGTCAGCAAGACTATTTTTCATAGAGAGCCACTACATGCAATAGTAAGGATTTATAGGCTCCGGCCCCTAACTTTAAATAGTATTTGTTATAACAGAATACAGAAGTAAAGGAAAAATGGTAACTATTTGTTATGGCTGTTTTATCTCTTTTAATTTTAATTAAAAGTCACAGAGTCGTCATGGGCAAAAGTCATGGTGATCAGTAAAACATCCTAAGAATCATTAATGTTGTTTTGTACCCCCAAATAACATTTATTTCCCCGTTTTGTGTAAATAGATGTTAAGGAGTATTAGCATATAATTTCAGCTCAGTATTAAGATAAGATGGAAGTTTATTAATGGGCATTAACCAAAACATTTACTGGAATACGAACAATAAATGCTGGATAAGTAGTTCAAATATTAATGAACTTGAATTGGGAACTGATTTTTCATTCTCATACTAAGTTTTTCAGCCAGTCTTAAGTTGGGGACCTGCATGTGAGCAGAAGGCCATCTTCGCAGTTATTAGATAGAATTCATATTAGAGTAATTTATTTGATCTGAACTTGTTTATTTGATATGAACCTGATACTCTGATTGAAACTTTTATAGTTTTATTTTTGGTTAGACAGAAAATTCTATGCTAAGTTCAGAGGTAGTTTATTGTGTGATATATTTTCTTATTTTTATTTTTTCGTTATGGCTGATTAATGCAGTTTACGAACTGGAGAGTAATCTTAAGTCTATATCTTTATCTCAGGGCTGGTCCACACTTAGTCCGGACTTCGGACTAAGGTACGCAAATTCAGCTACGTTAATAACGTAGCTGAATTCGAAGTACCTTACTCCGGACTTACCGCGGTCCAGACGCGGCCGGAAGTCTCCCCCCGTCGACGCCGCGTACTCCTCTCGGCGAGCTGGAGTACCGGCGCCGATTGTGAGCACTTCCGGGATCGATCCCAGAACATCGATGGCGTGCCTCCGGACCAGCTGGTAAGTGAAGACTAGGCCTCAGGCAACACTGAGGGTACATCTACACTACAGCGGGGAGTCGATTTAAGATACGCAAATTCAGCTACGTGAATAGCGTAGCTGAATTCGACGTATTGCAGCCAACTTACCCCGTTGTGAGGACGGCGGCAAAATCGACTTCTGCCGCTTTTTGTCGGCGGCGCTTACCACCACCTCCGCTGGTGGAGTTAGAGCGCCGATTCGGGGATCAATTGTCGCGTCCCGATGGGACGCGATAAATCGATCCCCGAGAGGTCGATTTCTACCCGCCGATTCAGGCGGGTAGTATAGACCAGACCTGGGATGTTAAATAGAACTGATCAGACATTTTACTGATTAGTCCCCAAATGTCCTCATACAGCATAAGCACCCCAGTTCCAACTTATAGTGTACAGATATAAAGGTTGTTTCCATATCAGAGACAATTTTAGTAAAAACTAAACTAATAACCCATGGAGGAATTAAAGTTCTTACTGAAAGCTCTGTCCTTACTGAAAGACTGTCCTTTTTGTCCCCTAGCAGTACTGCTAACCTTCTGTTTTCTCTGGAACTCATGATTTAACTTGTCAGCTCTACTCTATTTTTCACCAAATTTATCTAACCCCACAAAATGTACTCAAAAAATGTCTAAAAACATGAACTCATGACTCCCATGTCAAAAACGTAGTCGTACGTAGAATTGGAAGAGACTTCTTGGCTCATATAGTGTGGGGATATCAAACTCTTCACATAAATACACCATGTGGCCTATTTTATAAACTCAGATTCTGCAGAACCCAAGATTTTATTTATATCTAAGTTTCTAAACTTCCTGGTTGCAAACATAATTTTTAACATGTTAAATGAAAGTGAAAAGATGATGTATAGTTTTCACTAGTCTACTAACAGCCTGAAAATGGCAGATGCAAACACCACTTTCTTCATTCATCTCATTGTAAGTGTTAACTCTACAATAGTTGGAACACCAATATTAAACTGTTTAATTACTGACTGTGTTAGCAAATAGGGAGATGGAAGGAACTGGAAGTTATTGCCCACAGGGAATTGCAAAGTGAAGAAAAAAAAGGAAAATGAACAAAGGCACAGGGAAAGGGAAGAGGAAGGGAGAATATGAAGCAAGAGCAAAAAGAGAGTAAAAGTATCAGCAGTGCTAAAAACAAGCAAATTTTCCCAATGAATGAGGCTGAATGCAACAAAAAGATTTCCTTATTTATTAAAAAGTTTGATTTCTTCACAATAGTCATACTCTGCCCTTGATCTTTGTACTAACCTACCTCTGACAGTGGGAGATCAAGTGTTTACTGGTAGTATGTAATCTGAGGCAGTACAGTGTAATCAGATTCTTTTAACAAATTTCTGGGTGGAGGGAGGGAGAAGAAGGGCAACTCCTTTGTCCTCCTCCCATCCTTATTTCTGCAGCCACGATTAAAGGGAAAGAGCTGGGAACTGTTCTCTCTTTGGGGAGAGAGGAGGAAGGGCATGCAGATCAGCTTCTTTTCCAACAGGCAGAAGGGGCTGGAAATGGGAAGAAAAAAAATCTTCAAAATTTCTCATGGCCTACTAGCCAATACAGATCCCAAAAGGTGGCCCACAAGATAGGGTCCCAGGAGCGGTACTGCATTAAGAAGCCCAGCACCTCCCTCCCTGAAGTTTGAGTAGGGCAATGTCATCACAGGTACTCCCCCACCTCAAAAAACAAACACCTTCTCCCACAAAGTTTTAAAGTCGTCTGTCATTTTAAATTTAAGTACTGATGTCTGGCTATATCCATAAGGCTACAATATTCAAAACAATTTGTTCTTTGTTGCACCTAGATTTCCTCCCTATTTGTATCATGTCTGGGATAACTACCCCACTATTTGCACTTTCTACTTTTGAGACAGGAAATATCTTCCAAGAAATTTAAAAACATTTTTAGACATCAATATTATTCTACATACTTTTCCCAACCAATATATGGATGGTTGAAGTCACAGTCCAGGAGAACCAACTCATTTGTTTTTACCACCTGTTCTATTTCCCTAAGCAATAACGTGTATCTTTTTCTCTTGATTAGATGGTCAACTCTGGAGCAAACTCTGAATTTAAACATGCTTGATTTTCTTCAAATAATTTTTAACTGTACTATCTCACTTGTATTCTTACATCCTCTATTACTTTTATAGGCAGTATATAAATCCTTCATATGATACATAAAAGGTAACCAATCTTAACAACATAATCATACACTAATATTCTATGAGATCACTTTTTTCACACAATTAATTCCAAGTCAACTGATTATCTACTCTTACATTTTAATAAAATCATCCAAGATAGAACCCCTTTCATTTGCTTCCTTAATCCTTTCTTTTATTTTCATTCCTGGACATTTCTACAGATTGCAATTAAATTTACTCTGAATCAGGGACAAGATTATTTTTCTAAAAGCAGCACATTTTATAATGTTACTGGCTAATCTATCTTGTTGCACTATCCCTTTTCCTCATAGTGTTTTTTCTGAAAAATAATTACCTGTACTTTCTACTTTAGACCTTTGACTAATCCCATCCAGATTTTTCCCCAGGAAGTAAGAACACATTAATTCTTTATAGCATAGGAAGTATCAAAAACCACCACCTCAGACACTGATTTACCTCCATGATATTACTCCTTCCTTCTTGTCACTACCATCCTAAATTCACTGTTCTTTTTATCATCATGTATGATCAAGTCTTAACATCAAATCCTGAAGCCTGAGCACTCTTTTTTCAAAATCTTGTCATCACGTTTGTACATCCTTCTAGCATTTAGCTTATCTTCACCTGCATCTTCTCGGACCAGGTATCATTTCACCCATGTTATCAAGATCAAGGTTTTGCCTTAATTTTTTGTCACTTAGTTCTTCCAGTTTTATCCATTTGTTTCCTCCTCCAATTCTGTGAATGGTAATGATACAAACTTTTGCCACAAGTTAGGATAGTCAGGAAATAAAAGGCACATGTAGTGTTCTTGTATCGCATTATATAAAGGACAGTTTTAAATCTATTTATCCAAACACTACAGATATGACATTCCCTTTGCCTGTTCCACAGCTAAATAGTACTTTAAATAGGGAGCCACATTTAAAGGTAAATTAATCTCAAACACTTGCACAAAACTCTGCCCTTTTATCAATGTTAATTACAAAATGGAAAAAGTAGTATTTCTACTTAGCTAGCCCTCTTCTAAAGCAAGAAATGTTTATTACTCACATGCATTAATGATTATGATTGTTATAACAGAAAAGTAATTAAATATTACTTACTATGATGTGATGTAGCCCATAGTACATTAAAATATCTGCTAAAGTAAAGTTGTTTCTGGCAAGGTAGACTTTGTCTTCAAGGTATAAGTTAAGATCCTAAAAGAAAATAAAAGAATTACAAAGTCAATACAATAGCAGCTGGACAGAATATTAATGCAACTGATGATATATCCTCCTAAGAATTAGAATGCTTGAAAAATTGCCTCTTAGGTCAATCTAGATCAGTTAATAAATTGTCAGCTAGTCACAATAGCTGAAACAGTCTTAATTATTCTCAAACAGAAAAGATTATGTGCAGCCAGACACCAGGGCGGTTAGACGAGCACAGCAGGGCATGCTGTGCATCAGAGAAGCTTTGAAAACCAGTTTCATGACTGGCCAGGCTACGGTGTGAAAGTTCTGTTTGTTTCTCCTTGATGAAAACCAGCCCCCTTGGTTCACTCTACTTCCTTATAAGCCAACTGCCCTCACCACCCCACTTTGATCTCTGCTTGCAGAGGCAATAAAGTCATTGTTGTTTCAAATTCATGCATTCTTTATTAATTCATCACACAAATGGGGGGATAACTGCCAAAGTAGCTCAGGAGGGGTGGGGGAAGAGGGAAGCACAGGGGTGGAGTAGTTGTAGGGGCACCCCCTAGAATGGCATGCAGCTCATCATAGAAGCCGCATGTCTGGGGCTCTGACCCGGAGCGGCCGTTTGCCTCTCTGGTTGTTTGGTAAGCTTGCCTGAGCTCCTTAAGTTTCACGTGGCACTGCTGTGGGTCCCTGTTATAACCTCTGTCCTTCATGCCCTTGGAGATTTTTTCAAATATTCCGGCATTTCATCTTTTGGAACGGAGTTCGGATAGCACGGATTCGTCTCTCCATACAGCGATCAGATGCAGAATCTCCCGTTCGATCCATGCTGGAGCTCATTCAAAAGTTCACGGGGCTTTTCCTGTCTATCTGGCCAGTGCATTGGAGTTGAGAGTGCTGTCCAGAGCGGTCACAATGGAGCACTTTGGGATAGCTCCCGGAGGCCAATACTGTCAAATTGCATCCACACTACCCCAAATTCAACCCAGCAGGGTCAATTTCAGCACTAATCCCTCATTGGGGAGGAACACAGAAATCGATGTTAAGAGCCCTTTAAGTCGACAAAAATGGCTTCGTCGTGTGGACAGGTGCAGGGTTAAATCGATCTAACACTGCTAAATTCAACCTAAACTCGTAGTGTAGATCAGGGCTTGAAGTTGAAAAGTGATTCAGCTGGGTAAGCCCAGCTAACCCCCAAAATAAATAATAAAACCCTAAAAAACTTCAAATGACAGTCTGTAAATGTACAGTTAAAGGATCCAGCTGGTTCCCCCACAGAATATAATCCTTATCACTCACTCCACTTGCATCATCCATCCAATTTTAACTTCCTTTGTTCTGTAATGGAAATATGCCGCTGTTTGTATATTTTATATCTATTGTTTGTAAGATGCGCAAAGACTGTGAAAGAAATATAACTCCAAAGTACAATCAATCATCTAAGAATTCTGTAAATTCTCAAAGTCATGTATTGGTGGAGTAGAAGAATATTTTTAAGATTATAGTTTGGAATTTTTATTTTAAAGGTGAAAAAATTTTGTAAAGACAGCATAGGTTTTTTGGATGTTAGACTCCACTGAAACATACTTTCAATTGTAACTCAGTTTTTTTTGTTTGGGAATCTCCCAGATTATTAATGATTGTTAACATTTTAAATGGAGTTGATACACAGAATCCATAAAAAGAGAGCTCTGCCTCAATATTTTCTGAAGCTCACAAAAGTGTTTCTCCTCTCCCATAGATTTTAGCACGTCCATATGAGGGGGTGTGAGAATGGGTACTGAGGGGGGGAGTTATACCTGGTTGGGATTTGGGGATAGTGAAGAGAGGATGGGGAAATTTATTCACAGTGAAAAAGTTTTATATCTAGAGAATTCTAAGTATCCGAAGCTTAATACACATAAAAAAATCTTGCTTTTCTTTGTCCTTTTCCATATCTCCCAGCCCCCTGCACCTCACTCCTTTCATGCCTCTCTTGTATCCCATACTGTTCTCTGCATTCTTCCCATATCTCACCAGTCTTCTGCTCCCCTCCACAGCTCCTATCCTTCCCTGTATCCAATTTCCCACCCCACTAAACAAGACAAGAAAAGCCAAATAGCAAACAAGAGATGGGGCAGGGGTGGAGGAACAAACTGAACAGTCTTTAAATTATTATGTCTCTCTTCTAAACACTATAGTAAAATGCTCAGTTTTGCAGTTCCTCTTGAGTCTGGGAGCTTTCTGATCTTGTTCCTCTGCTAGGTTGAGGCAGGGAGAGAGTGAAGACATGTACACTTCTTCCTCTCCTCGATATGTTTCTTCCAGTCTTCCTGTGCCACCTCCCTCTAGACCTACTGTAAGGAGAAAATTCTGGATCCCATACTCAGATTCTAAGCTAGACGGCATGTTCACCCAATCACTTACTTACTTATACATCTTGTCAATACCCCTGGTACCCACCCCACCAAAACCAGGAAAGCTCTTCTCCTTTATAAGGCCAACAAAACAACAACATTTTCAAAAAGTCAAAGACTTTTTAAAAACACAATTTTACAACGCCTTTTCTGGTGTTTCCAAGTTTCTCTAAAAAAATATATCCTGGCATGATATATGGAATATTCCTTTTCAGGCAGACTGGCTTCTTTTTGAGGAAATTTGGGGCAAGGGAAATGGGACTTATCAGCTTTATAATTAGAAACTAGCTTCAGCATTAACTATGGAGCATCTCCATAATCCATTTTTTTGGAAATACTACAGCACAAAAACTACTAAAATGGTGAGAATTTACAAGCCATTTGATATTACATTTGAAGAATTTGGCAAATTTTGACTCCATTATGCCAATTTACTACACCTCTACCCCGATATAACACGAATTCGGATATAATGCAGGAAAACAATGCTCCCGGGGGGCAGGGCTGCGCACTCCGGCGGATCAAAGCAAGTTCGACATACCGTGTTATAGGTGAAACCGCGTTAAGATTTTTTGGCTCCTGAGGACAGCGTTATATCGGGGTAGAGGTGTATTTGTATCAATCTCTTCTTGACTGTCTTCTGCACTTTTGCAATTGCTGAATGTTCTCTGTTTTGATTTCTATTTATACAGTAAATCAGGGAAAATGTTAACCCCTACACAGTTAAAACTGTATAAGGTCACTTGCTCCTAGCTATATAGCTTTTTTTTTTATTTAGACTATTTGCTGCCTTGTTCATATTATTTAGCTCTCAAATTACTTTAAATATCAAGAGGGACAACAAAGATATTATAGAAATTGTATAGTTACACAAAAATGCGAAGGCTAATGCAGTGTTAAGGGAAAAAGCTTGCAGAGCTAATCTGTAAATCTACTTACTAAAAGGCTACCTATCACCTTGCATAAAAATATATTAATAATCAGTCTCCAACCAACTTTTTTTGTTGTGTCACTTACTAAATGCAGCTTTATCGTCATAACAAAATAACTGTAAACCTATGTTAAATTCAATCAGAATATCGGAGACCCAGTCCTAGTCTCTCCCCAATATTTTTCCACATCCTGCATAAAATTATAAAATCTTCATTGTGCAAATTAAAAGCTAAATATCTAATACCATCCATGATAATATCACACTGTTTTTACTTGTACTTCAGTGAACAAAATTTCTTCAGAAAAGTTACTATATACGGATTGCATTGTTTTTGGCATTGGAAATCTTTCTAAAAGGCAGATGCCACTAGTTTGTGCAAAAAACAGTTATGCACACACAGTACTGCTTACATGTTAGGAATGGTAAGATAAGATCATAAAAAAAGTTTGCTCCTTAGTTACATTACTGAGCAAGTTTGCTTAATGTTATACATCCAAATATTCATAACATTTCAAAAATACTTCACTTCTTTTATAAAAATCTAAAAATTGACACTAAGTTCTACTTTGAAAAATTCTAGAATATGGGACACCAGATGGAATAAAAATGACGAGTTAATTTAGCAACTGGAATTGGATGAGTGTGTTTTAGTCTTAGAGGAATAAGGGTTCAGTTTTCCCCCTGTGCTTTGGCTATCATTTGATAGGATTCCTACTTGGTAATATAATATTTAAGATTATATTATGAAGCAGTAGCTTATGCTACTTCTAGAATGCTGCAATATAGGCTGAGATTATTTGTTATTTTCTGAATACTTTGGGAGTGTTTAGTTCATTTCCCGCATCATGGGCTACTATAAGGATTCCCATGGATGAGTACACTCTTACCCAATAGCCAGCAGGGGGACACTAATTCTAAAGTTTCTAAGTTGAAATTTCTAGAAAGTTATGCATTCTTAAATGGCAGAGACACTGAACTGAACTCTTCCTCAGGTCCTGGGGATCTTAGTCAAACCAATAATCTAAAAAATATGACAGATGAGCTCCCAGAGTGGACTGACTTAAATCAAATGACTTAAAAGCAGCAAGCAGAAAAAAACCAGGATTTAAGCCAAGGTTAACTGATTGATTCTCATTGGCTGGTAACCATTAAAACGTAGTTTTGAAATTAAAATACATCCTTTACACTAAATTTGCTGCTTCTTTTTAATAATCAGGGTATACTACATGTATACAAATTTAATTATATAGCGTAACTCACATTTACTCAGATTAATTTTCAGTTTTATTATGTTAGAAAATGGAGAATGATGCATTTCTTATTTACTAGATCAGGGGCGAGCAAACTTACTGGCCTGAGGGCCGCATCGGGTTTCATAAATTGTATAGAGGGCCGGTTAGGGGAGGGGGTCGTGGCTCAGCCCCCACCTATCTGTGCCGCCCCTCCCCTCGGGATTCCTGCCCCATCCAAACCCCCTGTTCCCTGACGGCCCCTCTGGGACCCCGGCCCCATCCATACACCCCCATTCCCTGTCCCCTAACTGCCCCCGGACCCCCGCCGCCCCATCCAACCCCTCTTCTCATTCCTGACGCCCCATTCCCCGGGACCCCTGCCTCATCCAAC
The DNA here is from genome assembly GCF_013100865.1 of Trachemys scripta elegans. Classification (NCBI taxonomy): domain Eukaryota; kingdom Metazoa; phylum Chordata; order Testudines; family Emydidae; genus Trachemys; species Trachemys scripta. Next base: position 170,043,323 of record NC_048299.1, read on the forward strand.
CACCCCTTCTCCCTGTCCCCTGACTGCCCCCTGCTGCCCCATCCAACCCCCCCTTCTTTCCCGACTTCCCCCGGGGACCCCTGTCCCTATTCAACCCTCTGTTCTCCCCCCCCCTCCGACCACCACCTTGAACTCCCCTGCCCCATCCAACCCCTCTGCTCCCTGCCCTTACCGTGCTGCCTGGAGCACCGGTGGCTGGCGGTGCTACAGCTGCGCTGCCACCGCCACAGGCGCACAGCACAGAGCACCGGGTCAGGCCGGGCTCTGCAGCTGCGCTGCCCCAGGAGCTCACAGCCCTGCTGCCCAGAACATTGTGCCGGCAGCGGATCAAGCGAGCTGAGGCTGCGGGGGAGAGGGGACAGCAGGGGAGCAGCCAAGGGTGAGCCTCCTGGGCCAGGAGCTCGGGGGCTGGGCAGGATGTGGCCTGCCGGCCGTAGTTTGCCCACCCCTGTACTAGATGGTTAACTTTTTACTTGTGTATCAAGCTCTTTTGATAGAAATTAAAATTCAATTAAAATGCACATAAACAGCATTTTATTAGTTAAATTAAGCAGCCTTAAATGTGCTGGATGCATAAGAAAAATAACTGATCAAAATTGAATTAGTAATACTTTATCTGTAGTTGTTGATTTGAAATGACTGTCTCTGGTCACCATGTCCTTCACGATTTTAGAACTAACAGATCTCATCCTTTCACACCTAGTTTCTATTCATAAATTGGAAAAGAAAAACAAGCTTTCCTGCTTTTTCAACATCCAGTTGGTTTCTAAATGAACTAGTCATTCAGCTGAACTAGCTGAATATTTTCTTCATTTCAGTTTATTCTCTATATTTGCAAGAGAGGGCTACTGATGTCAAAAGCTAGTGTGGAACTTCAGTAAATCCCTGTTCCCAGTGCTTAGCCAGTGATTTTCACCAGTTCAGGGATCTGATTTTCCTTAAAACTTGGCAACAAGTATGTATCGTTTAGTATTATTATTATTTATTTAATTGAAATGATTTGAACAGATAGAAAGGTTAGGCCTTGACATAGGTTGTCATAATTTCAAATTTAATTTTAAATACAGGTTTAAATAAAATTTTAAAAATCCATTAAAAAAATAATTGATTTTCATCCAATCTGTGTACTTCTCCATAACTCTTCTTTTAGGGTTATCCTTGACAGAAATGTAGTTGCCATATGGTTCCTTTCCTCCCTATGAATGTGTTAATTCTGCACACTGATTACACATCCATCCAAGTATTTAGTCTACATATCAATTGTCGAAGGATTTGTTTTTCAACTTTAAGCAGCTGGACTCATTGCCGCAGAGTCTCTAAAATGTTACTGAGATTTTGGTAAAGAATTTTGCCACAGTATGGCTCTGGATAAGAGGATGATGTGCAATTATGATTGGACCAGGGGTAAAAGTAAAATTGAAAAATTACAGGTACGGGGGCCGGCGCTTCTGGCAGAAGGGGTGGGGCTGGGGGTGTGTGTGTCAGAGTCTCCCACCCAGCCCTTCCAGGCTGCCTGGCCCGTGCAGCCCAGGGCTCCAGCGGCGATTTAAAGGGCCTGGGGTTCCGGCCGCTGCTGCCGCTACCGCAGCAACAGCTGGAGCCCCAGGCCCTTTTAAATCGCCAGTCCTGGAGCAGCTGCTCCTTTTGCCCCCCCCACTCGTTGGCAGCCTCGGGGGCCAAAAGGGGCAGCGCTTTAAGCAGGGTACTTAAAGTAAGGCGGTAGGGGCTGGTACCAGGCCGTACCACCTTACTTTCACCCCTGGGTTGGGCCCGTATAGAACAGAAAGTTCTGATGTTTCAGAGCTTGTAAATAGTCCAGAATAGAGGAAACAGAAGCTTCCAAGGAAGACAGCTGATGCCATGCTATCCAAATAGAAAGCCTTTTCCATTTTGCTGCATAAAGTTAGAAGAACTTATACTACATACCAAGATGTTCTGAACTTCAGCTAAACAGGTTCTTTTGGTTGTAGTTAATAAGCCAGAATCCAGGCTGTCAGGTGTAAAGATGCTGGATTTGGACATGAGATCTGACCTCAGTTTTGTGAAACTATGTCAGAGAGAACAAGTAGTGTGATAGGACATTGAGCTGACAGGTTCACCAAGTCTGTGTACCTGAACAGCTGGGCCAATCTAGGTCAATCACTGAGGATGATGCTTGTCTGAGTTTCCTTTGGATCCATGGCATTAAGGGGATTGGCAGTAGGCATACATCAGTCCCATACCCACGAGATGAGGAAGGCATCAGAATGCCCTAGAACAGAATATAGGGCATTCCTTGTTCTGCACTGTGGCACGTAAGTCTATTTATGGACACAGACACCCTTCCAAAATATGTTCCACAGGATTGAGTCTTTTATAGTCCACTCATGGTTGTCTGAGAACTGTCTGCTGAACTGATCAATGAGGGCATTTTGCAAGCTCAGAAGACGCAGAGCCACTGGTGCGATATGACAAATACAGCAATCCCAGAGACTACAGCTTCTTGGCAAAGTGGAGATGTCCATATACCTCTCTCCCAGTTAACACCATACATGGCTCAGGTGTTGTTTCAGTCATCATTTGGATCATGGATCCTTGTAACATGGGTAGAAATGCCACGCTTGACATGGCTCTGAGTTCCAGGACATTTATGTTGAGAGTCTTGGTAGGCAATGGTGCAGCAAAAGGTATTCTATTGCACACATGAAGCAGATCCTTCCATTAATCTAAGGAGGAGAGGACTTCTCCTGGGAGCTTCACTTTCATGCCCACATGGTGATTGCTTGATAGATATACTGATCTGAACCACCCTTACATGGTCACATGTGAAGTCTGGCATACTAAGTGACACAGGTGCAACAGACCATGTGACACAGGAACCTAAAATATGCTCTTACGGACATCTTGAAGTTAGCATGCGGATGATCAAGGACACTCATTATGGTCTCGTACCTCTCCTGTGATCGATAGATTTGAGGTCAGCAAGATCTTAACATAGTTCCCATGAATTTTATAATCTGGATCAGTAAAATTGTGGATTCTTTTCCTGTTGATCTTGATCCCCAGCATGGTGAAGAGCTGTATGAGCCAATGAATTTATGTGTCCTGAAAGTTGAGAGTTTTGAACCAATCCTGAAGCTCTAATGAAGGATAACTGAGGCCAGAGTTACCATCCTGAACCTGAAACAATAGACCTATCTCCTGAGACATCTCTAGTCTAGAATAGGACACCAGCTATCTTTCTTCTTTGGTATTATGAAGTAATGGGATAGTATCCCTTACATCTGAATTATATGGGTACCTCTTCCAGTACTCCGAGTTTCAGAAAGAGTCCACTTCTTGTTTTAACAGTATCTTATGAGAGGGATTCCTGAAAAAGGGATGGGGAAGGAGGGTGGAGAAGGGAGTGACTGAAATTGGATAGAATACCCTTAGTTTCAAGGACCAATTTGTCTGAGTGATCTTAATTCAAGTCTTCCAAAAATTAAAAGGTAGTTGCCAAGAGAGGAGGAGGAGAGATAAATCCTGAAACTGTTCTGCTCTTAAAGGGTTCTCAAACTTGCTGACATGAGGAAAACATAAGGCATACAGCAGGAGAAGGAAAAGGCAGCTCACTATCTCTTGCATTGGAACTTCAGTTTCTTCTTTGGCGGGGTTCCAACATTCTCTGTGGATTGTAGTAATAAGTTGAGGCCTCTGGTCTGGTGAAAATTTGGGCTCTTGTCTGCTTCCTCATTGGAGCTGTTATGTATATGATGAGGATGGATAGTGGTACTCAAATCCTTCAACAAATGCAGTTCACAGTCTTCAAACAGAAGGTCCTCAATTGTTGTTTAGACCTTCTTGCACATTCAGTAAGATTGGAGCCATGAAGCCCTGCACCCTAGGTGATAGTCATATTTTGAAAAAAGGGCCTGATAATTTGAAATATGCATCTGAAGAATGCAGATTAATAGATTTTTTTTTGCCAAATTACATTGTTTAAGGTCCTTCCTCCTTTGGGTCATTAGAAATGACCAGGCAGCAGACAAGCACATGCAAGGGAGGAGGGAAAGGAACAGAACATATGTGAAGAGGAGATGAACCGAGGAGCAAAAAGAGATTTTGAAAGAAGTAAATTGCACTAAAAGACAAACATTTATATTAAAGATAAAAGAATGTGTATTTTTTCTAACCTCTCCATATACACAAGTGCTGTAGGTGCCACAAGGATGTTATTTGCTTGTGAATGGATAGAAAGGTGGTCCATGAGACTCTCTCAATAACACAGTCCATGTTATGAAAAAAATTTAAAACCCTAGTAAGGCAATGCAAATAATTAACAAAATTGTTTTGATGCTATGCAGGAGTTCTATTCAAAAAAGGCAGAAACATCAGTTTGAGTATTCTATACATTTTCTTCTCAACAAGACCTTTGTTTCAGAATCTCTTAACAAGCACTAAACAGTTTTGTTACTGAGGTTTTACAGAATCGTAGCATCTCATTTGAGATCCAACTAGAGGCAGCCTAGTTTACAGCAGAGGTGACTGAACTGCTTTTGGCACATGCAACACACAACTCATTACAAATTGCGGCTTTAGGCTGCAACTGTCCCAAGACTGCCACTACGGATTCCAGATACATTGTAAAACCACAATCTCAGACTTGCCTGCCTACTTTAGTTCTTTTCCCATATTCCCTTTTGGCACAGGATACTTATCTACCTCAATACTAGGCTGTCTCTTGTTCCAACTATTAACTCACGGTGGCAAGAGGAACAAATAGAAGCAAAGAAATAACTACTGTTCTGTAGGAACATTTCTACACAGGCAGTATTTCATGCAGTATTGGGTCAGCAAGAACTCTGGCCACTCATCACCTGATATAAATGAGTATCTTCAGGAAAACTGCTATCATTGGTTAAAATTAAGTGCTGAGACTCTTCTTCCTCTCCCAACATCTTCTTTATAGTACTAGGAGTGAAGTTTTTATTTTGTTTGGAAACAATTTACATACAATATTGAAATACAAAATGTGTAAGACAATCTCTCTTTCCCACACTAGCACTGCTGCTAAGATCAAAACTGTGATGTGGAAGTTGTCAGATAGACCAGAGTTATAAAAATCTGGCACTAAGACTGCTTGTGTGTCCAGAATTTAGGTCATTTAATACTTAAGTACCTGATTTACAGACATAAAATGGTACTTTGATATCTAATTGTCAAGCAATTATGCCTGCTGCACTGTGGAAACCTGGTTATGGCAAAGTTGAAAAATCTGCCTTTTAATCTGTATTCCACAAGAGCAAGAAAATTAAAAGTACAGATTTACATTCCTTTTCAATTTAGTCTGAGACAATATGAAAGTTTCCAAGTTTCCAGCGAAGGGAAAGTGTGTATGGTTAGCAGACATAACATAGTATAGCAGTTGAAAGGAGTTGTAAAGCCATGATTCTAGTATTCACAATGTAAATATACAGCAAAACCCAGCAATCAGAATACTTTCTGCAAACCATAACCAAGACTGAATAAATGTAGTAATAGTGATAGAATCTGTAAATATCTACTTCTTATATTTACAGATAAGAGAAGAGCCTATAACCTGAAATATTAATTTTATTTTTTTAAAACAGATTTAAAACAGAATCACTTTCCAAAGCAATGATAATACAAGCATGCCTTATAGTGAAACCATTTTGCTCTCCACAACCTTGGCCATTTTATTGATGTTGTGACGATGTATCCCATAATGCTTTGTGGGAATATGACATAACTGGAGTATGTTTTATGCTACATGTGCCATGTAACATATCTCTGTAAAGGTAATGGTTTACTAAATCTATTCATCCTATTTGTACACATCATTTTTTGTTATGAATACTGGCTGTATACTTGCTTGATTTCTAAGTAAGCTTTGTAAGGCATTTGATCAGCTTCTTTAGAAAGGAATTCACAAAATTAAGTGCCCAATAAAGAAGCACTCAAGGAACAATGAATCTTGGAATACTCCAATCCACATAAGAAGTCTTCCTGGAGACATACAAGATACCATATGGGCAATGGCTTCTGCCTTTAAAAACTGTGAGTCATGGATGGATATGTGACTTTCCCAGGTGAGTCCCCAGAACTCCATCTTGGAGCTGGACTTTGCAAAGGCGAGAGGAGGGGATCTCCACCCACAAGAGAAAGTTTATTGGTCTTCAGCTGGTTAAAGAGAGCGCCCTCCACCCCCAAAGATACCTGAAAGAAACTGGAACAAAGGACAATACCTACAGGGGGTGTGAGTGATTGCTGGACCCAGACTAGCAGGAGACTAGTCTGTAAAAGGAAGCTTACTGGAACTGGTAAGGTGTTATTTGTATTAAGTTTCTTAGACAGACTTGCGTGTTCTATTTTATTTTACTTGGTAATTCACTTTGTTCTGTCTGTTACTACTTAGAATCACTTAAATCCTACTTTCTGAATTTAATAAAATCACTTTTTACTTATTAATTAATCCAGAGTATGTATTAATACCTGGGGGGCAAACAGCTGTGCATATCTCTCTATCAGTGTTATAGAGGGTGAACAATTTATGAGTTTACCCTGTATAAGCTTTATACAGGGTAAAACGGATTTATTTGGGGTTTGGACCCCACTGGGAATTGGGCACCTGAGTGTTAAAGAAAGGAATACTTCTGTAAGTTGCTTTCAGTTAAGTCTGCAGCTTTGGGGCACGTGGTTCAGACCCTGGGTCTGTGTTGGAGCAGACTGGGGTGTCTGGCTCAACAAGACAGGGTGCTGGAGTCCCAAGCTGGCAGGGAAAGCAGGGGCAGAAGTAGTCTTGGCACATCAGGTGGCAGCACCCAAGAGGATTTATGTGATCGACCCGTCACAGATGTTACTATTAAATATTTATATTTCAGTAAGGCCAAGATGTCCCAGTCATGATCATGGACCCCTCTGTTCTGTGCACTGAGCAATCACACAAAACAACAAGATCCTCACCCCAATGAGTTTACAATCTAAGGCAGGAATCCTACAAGTTGCTTTGTGCAGACAAGCCCATATACTAACACAGACATACACTGAATTCAGCAGGGCTCTGCCCATATGAAGAAGTTTGCATAATCAGGACTAGAGGTGGTCAAAAAACATTAAGTGTTTTCCATGAAAACTTCTGAACAAAACAGAATTGTAATGTTCAAAAATTTTCATTGAAAAATCCCCCCCCCCCCTTTTTTTTTTTTTAACGAATGAAAAATGTGTTTCCTTTTTTTGTTCCTGACCTAGGAACAAGTCCCTGCTCCAAAGCAGGGATTCAAATCTGGGTTTCCCTGCACATCCCAGGCAGGTGTCCTAACCACTGGGCAAAAGGTTAAAGGGAAGTGGGATGGAGAAGGAGGGCACCACCGACAACAGCTTTTTTTGAATAATTTCCTTTGCTTTTACTAAAAATACCCCAAACAAAATGTTTTGTTATTTTATTTATTTTTGTGTGCTTGTGGAACTGCCAACAAACGGGGGGGGGGGGGGGGGGGGGGGAGAGTTATTCATCCAGTTCTACCCACAAGTTTTTTGATTCATTGAATTAAAGAAACCCCCCAGAATTTCCAAGAAAATACAAATTTTCCATGAAAATATGTTTCCTTCAAAAAGCCATTTTTTATTCAGAAAGTTTGATGAAAAGTTTTAACTAGATCTCAGAGTCCCTGAGCCCTGGCTCCAGCCTGAGCCCAGAAGTCTACACTGCAGTGAAATAGCCCTGCAACCTGATCCCCACAAGTCTGAGTCAGCTGGCATGGGCCAGTCATGAGTTTTTAATTGCAGCGTAGACATATTTGTAGAAACACTAGACATTTTGTACTTTCCATATAAAATTATGGAAACTTTTTAAATGTGAAGAAAGAGAACTTCTTAAAAATTATGTAGGATTTCAGTGCCATGTTGTACACTTTTAATAATAAAATTAGGCCTCTTCAACCTCCTACCCTGATATGATAGTTAAAATTAAACTACTTTTGGCATTTTTGATGAAAGGACTCAAGAAGTCTGAAGAAGCAAACTGGAAAGAAGGATTTTAGTTTAATTTTAACTGGGTAAAACTTAATGGTACCTTTCCTCCTCCCAACCACAGCTTCTGAAAATAAGGGAGAGCAATTTTTGAAGTCTAAGGCAGTGAGCAACACTCAATAAAAATTCCATACATTAGTAGTTTATAAATATGAAAACAAGAGTTTATGGAAATTTCCCTCTATGCTTTCACTCATCGCCATCTCACATATCATATTGCATATTAACTCATCTTGGCATCCATCCATCCATTTATCCAATCACCATAATATCTAGACTTGGAGTAGATCCCACCTTGTTACTGAAGCAAAGAGTCGTTCTCAATAAAAATAAAACAAATGTTATCTTGAATCAGAGTACAGGCCAATTTATATATATTGGGACTTCAGTAGTAGCTTACAGATGTGAGGAAACTGTAGCCTTTCAAGATTTAGAAGAGACTAAACAGTTAAACACTCTCTGAACTTTATAGGCACAATTACAGTCCCTCTCCGTTACATTCTTACATATTAAGTTTTTACAGTAGAGCAGGAGGCTTGCTTTATGTATTCTATAGTTAAAACCATTTCCTTAAGTTTCAGGTTGTTTTTTCAATAAACTGAAAAGAAAGCAACGAATTTAATGGCAAATGATTTGAGATCATCAATATCTACCCATTTTATTACTAAAGTAAATACATATATGTATATGAATATACTGTCCCCAACACAACAGCTTTAGTGTCCAGTCACTCCAAAATTCAATATTCTGGTGGTAAAGCAATTAAGTTATCCTTACCTTCAGAATTATTCTTATATCTTCTTTATTAGAATGTCCAGCTATTTGAGTTACTCTGTATTCTAACCACTGCTGAACTATTGCTTTCTCTTCTGCAGTACTTCCAAGTAGCTGTTCTTTCTTAGCTTGTTTGACTAGATGGGTGGCTATAGTAGTCAATCCTGTGAGACTGGGACCATTGTTTGTTTGAAGAACTGGAATCTAGAAGAAAACAAATACCATGTAAGTTTGTCATGTTCAAAGGTTAGCCTTTGTTAAACAAACTGATTATATGGTATCCCAGTATGTTCACTTTTTATTAGGCAATTAAAAATATTAGGTTTTAGTTAGGCAATTAAAAATATTAATGCTAAGAATAATACTTCACATGGAAAATATTTAAATTATTCTTAATCCTTGGGTTGATTTTTTTTCAGTTTCCATTGCAGGAAGAAAAAAAAAAAAAGATATACATTCAAGACAGAACATATACATAGGGTATTTCTAGTTCAATATAACCAACCCATGCCAAAATCGTCTACCAGAAATCTTCATAGGTAGCCTTTGATACACATTTTCAAGTGTAAAAATAAAACTTCAGACTATAGAATCAGCAAATATCCAGCTTTTCTGGACAGCCACAAATAAATCATACCTGTCAGACTTTTTCAATGCTTATTCTAAATAACTGTTTAATGATTGTGAAAGTTGTGACTTTACACAGTTAGGTGTAGGGACATAACTCAGCAAGACAGATGACTAGAGTTATACAAGTCTAGTGACTGACTAAGTTACTGGGAGGAAGCCATTTCAGGAGCAACAGCAAATGTGTTGTTTCACCTTTAAAAAAAAAATTAAAAAAAAATCTGCATTGCACTTCTCCATGCTTAGGGTTAAGCTATAGTTTAGTGTCAACTTTTAAAAATCTTAATTTATAGTACTGCAATTACTTGGGGTTTTTTGTGATACCCTTTAAATATAGCACATGTTCTCTGTTCCTGTGAACTCCTATACAAATAATTGTCAAGTTGTTCAACCACCTCTTGAAGAGACTTTGCCAGGTATCTCTAACAGCAAATGCTGCTCCAAGAGGAGAAAAGGAGATACAAATGCTGTATCAATCTTTACCCCATGCTAAGGAAGTCTGAGCACAGTTCAACTAATAACAGTGGAAACTAAGAGACTCACACTTCAAGAGCACCCTGTGTTTCCAATAGTGTGCAGTGAATTAAGCTAATTTGGAATATGGCACACTTATTCTGGAGTTATAGCATTCACACATGGAGTTAATCAGGAATAGCTAAATCCAAAATAACTCCCAGTGTAGAAAAACCCTTAATTAATCTGCATCCTCCTTTTTGTTTTGTGAAGCTCATTTTGAAGTAAAACTGTTCTGTGCCTTCACCTGGACTCTGTAGCCTCCATATTGAACTGAAAAAATCTTGCATCTAGCAGAGGGATAACAATGGCGGTTCGATAAAACCCGATGACCTCTCAGTCAAATAGAATCACCCTACACCAGTGGTTCTCAAACTTGTTCTGCTGCTTGTGCAGGGAAAGCCCCTGGCTGGCTGGGCTGGTTTGTTTACCTGCCACGTCCGCAGGTTCGGCCGATCGTGGCTCCCAGTGGCTGCGGTTCGCTGCTCCAGGTCAATGGAAGCTACTGGAAGCGGCGTGGGCTGAGGGATGTACTAGCCGTCACTTCCAGCAGCTCCCATCAGCCTGGAGCAGCGAACCACGGCCACTGGGAGCCGCGATCGGTCGAACCTGCGGACTCGGCAGGTAAACAAACCAGCCCGGCCCGCCAGGGGCTTTCCCTGCACAAGCGGCGGAACAAGTTTGGGAACCACTGCCCTAGACCAAAGAGCTGGCTACAGCCCATGGAAAAACAGTTCTCCCAGGTGGGTTGGTAACCAATAAACAAGTCACTTGATGGGGATTTGAGGCTGACCTGCAAACTATAAAAGGACAAGGTCTGCCCTGTACAACTCTTTCTCAGTTACCAGAGTGAGAAGGCAAGAATGAATAGAGGAGAAAAGGGGAGCGGCAGAATCATGGACTCTCTATACAGATGCTGATCAAATTACAAAAGTTGAGTCCATATTTACCAAATTCAATAAAACACGAGATATAGAAGTCAGACCTACTGTTGTCTAATTCTAAGTACTGTCCTCATCACTGGAATACAACCACCAATTCAATGATGAAAACCATGAAATTGGACAAGAACTGTAACAAATTTCACAACAAAAGGATTTCCTGGCTTTGTATTAAACTTTATCATAATCACTGAAAACGTATGTAATGAAAAAGTTAGTAGGCCTTTATGTATAGTTGTACTTCAAATTGTAAAAAGGAAAATTACCTATTTTGCTCATCTGAGCACCCTGAAAGTACAAAATGTAATAGGCATATATTATCTGAAATACATTGAAAACTAACGATTACAGTTAACATTTCTGATCCTAACAATGATTGATATTCCTAGAGAAGTCATCCGTGACTATATTAATTTAGTTTAAGATACCAAACCAAATTTCATCTTGTTACGTGTACAACTTTTAAAACCAAGAAAATGTCTAAACATACAACATTTTCTTCTAAATTATTAAAGCAGCATTAATGGAAAACTGGCTTCAGTTCTTAATACCAGTCTTCCATACTGCCAGTGCCACAAACTATATCACTTCAGGCTGTACGTGTGGGCAATTCTTTTAAAGGAAATCAGTAATGTACTGTGAATTAACCCTATGGTTTTATTTGACAAGACAGACAACCATTCTGTCCATGACTTTCAACAGTGGGTAAGTATAGTGTACAATATTCTTTGAAGTCATTCAGTAAGAAACTGATTGGAGTATGATGGCACTACAGAAAGCATGCAGTGGAGCACCCATTTCTCTCCACAAGACCTTGCCTCTCAATGGGGACTTAAACAAAATAAAGGCATTAGACATCACCTATTCTAATTATTAAACCAGATCATAAACCTAAGAACTATGTTGCTATTTTCATTACAGAGACCCAAACTTTAAAAAGGGTAAGGTCCAATCAAACCAACAGAATCTGTGTCCCCTGTAGATATCCCGCTCAGCAATAACCAGCAGTTAGTTCTTCTCTTGCAAAAAGTAGAAGAAATGTACTACAGCTAAACTTTTGAGACTTTTAAAAAAATCATGTAGAAAATGAAGTAACATTGATCTAATTAAACAAGACTTCTGAATAGTTGGAAGTTTGTGATATTTCAATTAATATTCTGAAGCAGAAGAATCAAGTTATATTTAAAAAATGGTTCATAAAGATTGTATGCCAAATACTGTTGGCATTTAAGCATTTAGCATATTTCCAGAGGGTCTAAACTAATTCCTGATCTAATTTTAAAAGGGCATCACACATCTAGTTTTTCCAGTGATAACAGCTCCCTGATGTACTTATTTCCTTCCAATTTTATGAAGTTAATGATCTCATGTTCACTGTCACACAGTCAATATTCAATGTACAACAGATATTCAAGAAGGAATTTTCTGCAGTATGTTACTACTTTTAGCTGTTGGATACGATCAGATCTCCAGAATCTGAATTAAGGAGAGACTACTTTCCTCATTGTTACACATAATTATGCTTCACTAGATTAGGTTTCAACTGGAAGACCATGAGTTTTGTTGATTGCCTTCTAATGCCAAAATAGAATAGATTTCTAATTATAGGAATCAAAATTCAGTGCTCAGTATTATTACTGAACAATTAAAAACCTCTTCAGCAAACAAATGCATGGTACACAAATGCATATTGAGGTCAACACTGAGGAGCAAAGGATTACACAAATGTGCATTCAGAGTAACTCAGTGGCAGTACCATTGTACTCAGCAACAGGAGTGTGGCAACAACTACTTGCTTACAGCAGTACTGAGCCAGAAGTCTGCTCTTTCCAGGCAGTAAAAACTGATAAAGGTTGCCATGTAGAGAAGATAGAATGAATCAATTATGCCAAGCCTAAATACAAAATATTTTGTATTGCATACCTGATAAAATAGTATACCAAAAATTTCAGAAGTAAAACAGAAAAATAGATACACATTAATAAGAAAATATGATAAAGAATACATCTTGTGCATCTGGCTGATCTAGTTTGAATTGAATGATTTCAAAGCTGCCAGAAGCAAACTTGAACATACCATAATGCTGAAAAACCAAGTTACCCATTCCCCATATTGATATTATAAATAAAATGCTACCTTCTACATTGATTGATCAACAACTCTAGAGAACATGGTATGTTTGCAAGAACAGGAAATGAGTAACACTTTACAATAACTCAAAGGCCTGAGCATAAAGGGCAGGCAAAGTTGGGAAGAATAAATAAATATGTAAGTGTTTTGGGCCAGATTTCAGGGTACTTTGATTTTATATTGGCAAGCCCATTTGTTATTGTGAGGGCTCTGTGTCTGTCACAGAGGTCGCGGAAGTCATGGATTCTGTGACTTTTCACAACGTTCGTGACTTCTGCTGCGGCCTCCTCAGGTGGCCGTTGGGACAGCCACACCTGTCGCTGCTGGAGCAGCTCTGCAATCAGCCACACTGGCTGCTGCAGCTGCCGGTCTTCGGGCAGCCAGAGCAGCCGCTGCTGGGGCAGTCCCGGGCAGCTGGTGGTACTGGCCCCAGGGCACCCCTCCAGCAGCAGCCCCCCAGCTCCCACCCCAGCAGCGATCCCCCAGGGGTTTACCCTCCTTAGTAGCTCCACCCCCCGCTGATTTAGTCAAGGGTATTTATAGTATAAGTCATGGACAGGTCACAGGGCTCTGAATTTTTGTTTATTGCCTGTGACCTGTCCATGACTTATACTAAAAATACCTAGGACTAAACCATAGCCTTAATTATTGTCCCTTTCAGGTGGCCCCATGCAATGTTCTCCTTGCAAATGTGCTTCCCACAGTTATGCACTATTTTTATACATCAACATTAAGGGGGAAGTGTCTGTTGCATTTTAGGCCTCGTCTGCAAATGGGTCTTAGGATAGATTTAATTATTTCACAGTATTATAATTTACGAAGATACTTAAATCTGTACAATCACTAAAGTGGACAAAGTTATACCAGTAAAAATGCCTTATTTATACGAATAAGCTATACCGACACCAGCATACTTCACCCACAGTAGGGGGTCATACTGCTTGAACTACCTACATCAGTTTCAATGTAGTTAAAATGTTGCAAAGACAGCCCCTGGACAAACTTTTATTAACCTGTGGAGCTGCCGCAAGGCTACTTGTTGCCCCAGCTATGAGGGCCAGAGGGGTCTCTGGAGAGGGAGTGGTTTCTGAGCTATGTAACTTTTGGGGTCATTACGGGTCAAAGAGAGTGCACTACCAGACAGCCCACACTTAGATTTGATGCTGCTTTTCACTGACTAAGCCTATGCAATGTTGTTGTAGCTGGGTTGGTCCCAGGATATGAAAGAGAAAAGGTGGGTGAGGGACTGTTATTGGACCAACTTCCGCTAGTGAAAGAGACAAGCTTTCCAGCTCCACAGAGCTCTTCTTCAGCTGTGTAAGTCCAACCAATAAATAAATGCTTCCTGCACTGCGGCAGGGCCTGTTCCCTTTGGCACCCACAGCTGGGGGTGTCTCTGGGCACGTCACCCACAGGCACCGTGGCCCTAACGCAAAGCCTAGCGGGGGGGTGGGGGGGCTTTTGGTGAGAGCCGGCACGAGCGAGCCCAGCTGTCTCCGTCAGTTCGGACCCGGCCAGAAACTAATCGCAGCTGCGGGAGGTTCCTGTCTTCGCCCTGGACGTGCTGCCAGGGGAAGGGGAAGCCTCCTGCCCCCTTCCCCCCGTGGCCCCTTTAGCGGGGAGGCGGCCACAGAAACTCACCGCCTCTAACTGGGGACTCAAACGGCCAGAGACGGGTGTGGGGGCGGGGTAACGGGGCCGCACCGCCTCGCGCTCGCCGAAGGGAGAGAGGGACGAGCGCGAGGACAGCCCGTTTGTTGCGCGCGCACATGCCCGAGTCGGTCCCCAGTTCTCCCCTCGCAGCCTTCACCTTCCGCTCCTCCCGGGCACTGTACTTGTTCCCTTTCTTCAGGCCCAGGAGCTTCTCTAACAAAATCAGCTCCTCCGGCCCGGGCCCCGCCGCAGCTGCCATCTTTGGAGACAACCCGCCCGGGAAAGGAAGAGGAAGAATGACGAGGCCCTCAAAACTAACAATCTCCAGCACGATTGGACAGAGGGGCCTCACCTCCTCCTCCCTCCAAGTAACGTCTCCATCCATTGGCGGAGGAAGGGGGGAAAGGCAAGACTGGCCGAGCACAGGAACATAATAATCTGCGCCTGCGCCGAGATGAATGTGGCTTAATAATGATAGGCGCAGTAGAAAGGGGAGGGGTCACGTCTCAGGCTGAAGGGGGCGCGTGAAGCGCATGCGCAAAGGGGAAGACGCGGAGTACATTCTATGAAGCTTGATTTACGCGTGCGCAAAGTGAAAGGGCTGGGGGCGAGGAAGAGTCTCGTATGCTAATCAGCTCTGTGTTGTAGCCAATCAGGGGGGCTAATGCTGCTGTCCTCCCTCCAGGGACTGGCAGCGCGACAGACGCAGACCGCCCCTAGGCTGAGCCGCTCCTTGCCAGGTGCCCCTGTCGCAGCCCCGGCGCTCCCAGCTGGGGAGGAAGCGCGGTGAGGTGTTGGCATGCAAAGTGCAAAGCTCACCTCCACCATAACTAGGGAGCCGTGACTGCAGGCTCCAGCCTATTTTTATCTCACGAGATCATACCCAATTAGAGCATTTGTGTAAAAGAGGGGTTCATTGGGGCTGAAATGTCTATTATGGTTTTGCACGTTATCAATTTTGCTTAAAGTGTTAGTCTAATTCAGGGGTAGGCAACCTATGGCACGCGTGCCAAAGGCGGCATGCGAGCTGATTTTAAGTGGCACTCACATTGCCCGGGTCCTGGCCACTGATCCCGGGGGCTCTGCATTTTAATTTAATTTTAAATGAAGCTTCTTAAACATTTTAAAAACCTTATTTACTTTACATACAACAATAATTTAGTTATCTATTATAGACTTATAGAAAGCGATCTTCTAAAAACGTTAAAATGTATTACTGGCACGCGAAACCTTAAATTAGAGTGAATAAATGAAGACGAGGCACACCACTTCTCAAAGGTTGCCGACCCCTGGTCTAATTTATTGCCTATTTCATGGGTTTTAAAATTAGGGGTGATACATAGTTTACAGGCATTTTTAAGGGGACTGCCTATAGTGCTGGTGACAGAAGAGGAGTCAGTACAAATGCTAGGCTTTCTGAGGCCATTGACAGATAAATTGTAGAACCAGCCACTCCTTGAATTTCAAAATTTAGACTCAGGGACTATTGAGTTATCATTATGGTATTAGTCATAACAAGATTAGGGGAGTAACAGGAGTTATACATGCCTATGGAATTATAGTACCTATATATGCCTATGGAGAATCAAGAACACTCCTTTTGATTAGATTGTAATTTTACAATCTACCCTGATTAAGGGGGTAGCACAGGGGTCGGCAACCTTTCAGAAGTGGTGTGCCAAGTCTTCATATATTCACTCTAATTTAAGGTTTTGCGTGTAAGTAATACAATTTAACCTTTTTAGAAGGTCTTTCTCTGTAAGTCATTATTATATAATTAAACTATTGTATATAAAGTAAATAAGGTTTTTAAAATGTTTAAGAAGCTTCATTTAAAATTAAATTAAAAATGTAGATCTTATCAGTTTAATGTGATTCTTGCCCTTGCTTTTCCTTCCTGAGTTTTCCAATGTCTGGCACGTATTTGGATACTTTAAGGTACACGCAGACTTCTGAGTGATCAGTTGTTAACCAGCTCCAAGAGGGACAGAGGACAGATTTCATGTCTGATAATACCTGTTCACACAGGTATGTGGATCCAAATGCTGAAAGCATTGCAAACACAGTTTTCTTCAAACAGTTAAATTTCACTGGCAGGGACATCCAGCAGGTCAGAATAGAGGCCCCATGATCTCTCTCAGTAGCTTCAAGTGCACTCCGCAGATCTCCAAACTTTGATGCCCACAATTCTGAGCTTTTTAACTGAATGAGCTGCATTTCAAAATCTTCAACACCCATCCACTGAAATACAGACAAATCCAAGTTGCTTTCATTTAACTTTTTAGGTTTAATTAGAAAATAAAGCATTGGGCCAAATCGCTGGAAATCTTGAAATCTGTCAGAAAATTCTGATTTCAGTTCTTGCATGTATATTCCAATCTCATCAACACTGACAGTGTAACATGTTGATAGCTCTTTTATGTGTTGGAAGTAGCGGAAAGTCGAATTTAAAATACCCCGAGAAAAACTGCTAGTTTTACAACAAATACCTTCCAGACTTCATAAAGATTCAGAACCATTTGCCCTGCACCCTGGAGACAGAGGTTGAGTTCGTTTAGGTGAGCGGTGATGTCAGTTAGAAACACGATCGGACACAGCCATTTGTCATCATCCAGTTCGGGGTAGTTTTGTCCTTTTTCTGACAAAAAGGCTTTGATTGCATCAAAACAGTTTATAAAGTGCTCCAAAACTTTGCCATGACATAGCCACTGAACGTTGCTGTGAAGTGGAATGTTGTTATAAGCACTGTCCATCTCTTCTAGCAGTGCTTGAAACTTGAGTCAAAGCAGATCAAGCAACAAGGAAATTCACAATTTGCACCACTGTATTCATCACCTGATTAAGCTCTGAATTAGAAATTTTAGCACACAGATTTTCTTGATGGATGATACAGTGAAATTTGACTGTTGGGCGGCCAATTTGATCTTCAAGTAACTTTACAAATCCCTTCTGTTTTCCGACCATGGCAGGAGCACCATCTGTTGTCATACAAAATATTTTTCTGATGTCAACTCCTTGTTCTTCAATATGGTTTACAAAACTTTCCACTATATTTTCCCCCTTTGTTGTGCCATGCAGGGGTTTTAGGCAACCAAGTTCCTCTTGGATTTCATCGGAAGCACAATATCTTGCAACAACTACGAAATGTGGAACATCGTTTATATCCACGCTCTCATGAACTGCAACACTAAACACTGCTGTGTCCTTTAATGCAGTTGTCTGCTTTTCGTTAATGTTTTCTGCCATTTCGCTTACGTGTCTCTCAACTGTTCTGGCAGAGACAGGCAGTTCTTTTATTCTAGATACGATCGTATCTTTCTTTGGCAAATCATTGAACAAACTGCTCCAAACTGCTTAGAAAAACTTCTTTTATATATTCCCCACCTGTAAACGGCTTTCCGTTTTTTGCAACGCACTGTGCAATATTGTAACTTCCTTCTGTAGCTTGAATTTTACTTACCCTTAAGCAGTTAAAAGCACTGCTTTGCTTCTCATATCCTGCTACTGCCTTTTTGATCAATTCCGTCTTGACCGCTTTGTCAAGAAAGGTTTTCTCATGCTTTGTTTGAAAACTTGATGTGCGACAAACTTTCACTTTCACAACAGAAAGCACAAACAGCACAGTCCTTCTTTTGAATAAATCCAAATCCACATTTGGATTTATTCAAAAGAAGGCTGAAATGAACGGATATCTAACTTTGCTTTCTTAGGAGATGACATTTTGTCAAATGTACTCCTCAACTCACAGTGGGAAAAAAAAATCGTGACAGATGGCACGCACAACGTCAAACACAATGTGCTGTTCCACGTGGCATGATAGTGATGAAAGCAGCAAATCAGGACTTAAAAATATCTCAGTGGTGCTGGAACAATTTTTAAGGTGGGGGTGCTGAGCTGTGCCCCCTCTTGCCCCTGTCTGCACCTCTCACTTCCCCAGGCTGGGGCCAGTGGGCCACAGCTGGGGGCAGCTGCAGAGCACTGGACAGAGGCCAGAAGCAGAGCCCCGGGCTGGCGGCCGGACCCCAGGCCAGCAGCGGAGCCACACAGACTGGTGGCCGGGACCTGAGGCTGGCACCAGCAGTGGGCTGAGTGGGGCCGGCAGATGGAACCCTGGCCGGGAGGGGGCCAGCAGTCGGAACCCCAGGCCAGCAGCGGGCTGAGCGGGGCCGCCGACCAGGACCCCGGCTGGCAGGGGGCTGGCACCCCAGGCCAGCAGTGGAGCCCCCAGGACTCGTGGCCGGAACCCTGGCTGGCAGGTGGCCATTGAACGAAACCCCAGGCCGGCAGCAGAGCGCCGAGGCTGGAGGCCAGGCCCGGGCAGTGTGAGTGCCACTGAAAATCTGCTTGCATGCTGCTTTTGGCACGCGTGCCATAGGTTGCTGACCCCTGGGGTAGCACATAGCTGCACAGCTACGGAAATGAACAGTCTTCCCTTGTTCTGCAGGGAGGAGTAAATCGCTTCACCCCTTTTCACAGAGCATCTTACTTTGCCTATGCACCTGGCCTGTTATTGTGCCTGGTGAGTATGGAGGCCAAGGGGCAGAGCTAGGGATTCTCCTACTCCCTGCCCAATCTGTCCATTTGTTCACAAGGAGAATATTGGACAGGTGAGTCTTCCATTTGCTCTTACATTCACTGCTTGAGTCATGTTCTAAGTAGGGCTGAGGAGCATAGCCCAGTAAAGGCTGTGAAAGTTTGACCCTATGTGTGCAAAGCAAGAGATAAGATTTATTGGTTTGAATTATTTATTTGTAATGATTTAGGTAAAAAGGCAAAGAGAAAAAAGTAGATAACTGAACTATACTGTTCTACATAGGGATCATAGTTCCATAATTTATTTGGGCCAGATTCTGCCTCCTTTCATTGAATAGTAATTTACTGTATATGTAGTCTTATTTGGTCTGCTCTCAGAATAAGATAACACTGTTTGAGTGAATGCCTGGCCTTCCTGAAGTCAATGAAAACACTCCTATTGATTTCAGTAGGGCTAGGATTTCATCCATTGTGAGTAAGGATGCAGAATTTGACCTTTTATTTTTAAAGCAGGTGGAATAATATAAAAGGAATGCAGCTGAGATAAGAATTCAGGAGTCCTTATTCTCTGTGATGTGTTTGTTCCACTAAACCACATTGTTCTCTAACTGTGTCAATTAAGCATTTATCTTGCTCATAAGAGGTCCATTGGCCTACGTATGCACCATCTTGCTTTCTTGATTGTATTTTTTATCATTGAGAAATACCATAAGTTTTAACAGGAAAACCTATTACTAAATTAATATATAGTATTCCTCTGCTCTCATACTTTTTAAAAAAATCAGAGGAATAAAAAGGAGAGAAACTTTGTAAATAGTTTAACATCTACAGTTTGTCTTCAGTATTATTATGAGCACTAGAAACCTGATAACTTAAAAGTAACTCAGTCCAAGAATGCATACTGTATTGTGTATTTTAATTACGTGCTGTCCTTCTAAGTTAAAATGCTATAATGTTGTCTTGAATTTTTCTCATGCATCATAAATATAATATTTCTCGGTTTTGATGTTACACTTGTAAAGTATAGTCCTCAGGCTACATGAAAAGAATTATCAAACTTTTTCACTGTCACTAAATTGCTTTTTAAATTTGTTAAAAATAATGTTTTATTTAATCCACTATCAGCTATCTACAGTGAAATCTGGAGTGGACGAGAGCTCGGTGTATAAAATCATAAATGTTAGAGATTGGTATCTAAAGGGTGTTTTCTATCTAGCTATCTGTCAGGCCAGTGTATAGGCCTAGACACAGGATGAATCATGTATCAACCTGATATTATACTTTTAGTCAAAAAAATGTAGCAATCCTATAGGACCCTGTTTATAGGAATTAAGAAGTCCTGCCATACTGATACATAACTTCCATTCACTTCTCCTGAGAAAGGTGTGCCTGGCAAGCATCCTTATAGTTCAAAGGCGTATTTTGACAAAAGGCAATGTTCAGATTGTTTTTATAAAATTGCACTTTAGTTTGAAAAATTGTTCTAACTTGGCAGTGTTTTTAACTGTAATCCTTTAAACTCTTCAATGTTGGTTTCTGCTGTGGTTTTGGTGTGCCAGTGTTCTACTGGCATTTCAATGCAGTGTCAATAAATTACATGAGGAATTTGTGTAGAGTTTGTTAAGTTGCAGCACAGCAGTTAAATATTTCATTCCTGTATATTTTAAAAGTCATTTGTTCCAGATGCTTGAAATACATAGGAAAAAAGTGATATTTGTGACTCTCCATGAGCTGAAAAATAAACAATATAGTAACAGATGTACCTATATGTTACATACAGTTGTATTGTAAGTTTATAGTTGAAATGTTTTGGATCTTTTATGATGAAAGCCATATAAACGTGCAATATTAGTAAATATTGCACACTACATCTGTCTGTGACAGTTATAAAAATGGGCTTCCTATTTCACCTAGATGAAAAGATTTGTAATAGTTGTTTCTAATCTTTGTTTTGATTTTCATTTCTTCTCTCCTCCCATTTAAATCCTTTCAAGTGTTTGGAAGACCAGACTTTACAGATTACTTACACATACATAATTGTTTACAGTTTTTATAATGATTTTCTGTTGACCAAAAGGCTGCTTGGCAATATTTGTAATCATGTCTTTTCTCATGAACAGTTCTGCATCATTCCAGTAGGTGGAGCGTTGTGATTAAATCTGCAAAAGAAACTTGACCCAAAGTAAAATAATTCACCACAGAGTCGGTGGGGGAGGAGGGATATGATGAAGTGCACTTTGCTTAGAGGTATCAATGTCCTGTATGCATGCTTGATACACAAAAATCTGTATCAAGACTCTCACTCTCAATGAAAATAACTTGAAAAAAATAGATTCTGTCAAATTGGAACACTGCTCTAATCTGCTGTTATCATAGTCAAGTTTTAAATCCAAAATACCTGAGGTTATAAATTAAATGTCAAATATAATTAATTTGGCACTTGAAACATGAAGTGGATGACTGTCCTTTGGAGAAAGCCTGACAGCTTTATGTATGTCACATTGGTATCTGTTAAAATGAGCTTTACATGCCAGAAAATCCTAGTGTGTCATATTGCTGTTAGCTGTACCATAATTTTGTCAATGTAACTTTAAGTCTCAAAATAGTTCTCGCATTAATTGTCCGAGGCTTCTGAAAAATAATATAAATAGGTATTATGTATCTAATCTATTGATCTATGCTAAATGCTGATTTTATTATAAATAGAATGTGCAATGTACTACTTATTGTATTAAATTTTATCCTGCAAATACCTTCTCTGGTATATGTCTGTATTTTATACAGATGGGGCAAATCATATGCCCTGTGCTGAACCTGGGCCCAGACCTTTTGTAGTTACAGTTGGGATACAATCCTTCTACTATCTTCTGAACTCTGCAGTAACATCCACATCCCCTGCACTCTCTCTCTGCAGGGAGGTTTTTATGGTAGATATATGCGATCTAAGATTGATTGACTCTACTCCTTCTCCAGCTCACCTTCCCTCTGTTTCCCTCATAAACAGAATGGTCACAACAGACCCTTTGTGCATCCCATGCTTCCACCTTGCACAATGGAATTGCACTGATTACACTGCTTATTTATTCATATATATCCATAGGGAAATGGAGGGGGTAGGATTTGCCCTGTAGACATTTATGTTATTAGTAATGTATAGTTGTTGAAATATGGCTTATTGATGATTTTATTTCCAACTCATGCAATGGAACTTTCCCAATCTAATCTTTATAATTAGCATAGAGAACGGCAGTTTCTTTCCACTTCTGAGCAAATATTTATCAAGGAATCCTGTGGAAAAAATTTGATCATGTAATTAAAGAGTATATCACACATTAAAAACTATATCATAAAAAAGGAGGCTGAATTAAGGTTGCACGGGGGGGCTGAATTAAGGTTGCTTACTTCTGGCATTTCCTACTGTTTTTAGTGCTTGTAAATGTTCTTTTAACTTTTTTGTGTTTAATGCGTGCACAATGTGTGTGTGTGTGTGTGTATATACATTTGCATACACTCTCTATATAGTTGGTTTCTATTTCTTTTGCTAGCTGCAACAGGTTTTGATTTCTTCTCTTCCATGCAGTGGGTTTTGGATTAGCAATTCCCCACATTTGAAAGGGTTTAGTTGACAGCCAGGAGATAAAAAGCCCCAAATGTTCTCTTCAGTGAAAATCTTGTAAGCTAAATAAAGATTTTATTGGTGCCCATTGCTAAAGTACATAGAAGGTTCCTTTTGTAATTTAAAATAAAGATTTACACACTATAAACCTTTAAAATTGAAAGAAACTTAAGAGCTTTGCATACTAACTGCATGGCAACTATTCAGTAGCAACTATGGGACCCATTCTACATGAGCAACCAAAACTTTGATTAAAGTAATTGAGAGTTTTGGGTGCAAAAGAAATGTATGTATTTGCAGGTGGTTTCCAGGCCTGTCCCTTTCAACACTGGCAGTACAATTGGCTTCCTAGCTAGCCAGTAGTCATCCTGCTCTGCTTGTACATCCCTATTCCTTCCATGGGATGGTGGAATTGAGAATAGAAAGCAAGGTGCAGAAGTTAGTGTTGCTCTGAGCAGCACTTACTTTCATGGACTCGTCTGTTGGAAAATGTGGGTTCTCCAGAAGAGCATGCTGCCTAAAGACCAGCACCATCCCCTTCCTGTCAGATGTGCCCCTTGCTTTTCTGCGGCACTCTAATATAGAGGGTCTTATGTGGGCTGGTGTGTACGTATCATGTAACAGCCATCTCTCTTCTCCGTCCCTGTGAATTCCATCTCTCCCCCATGCCACCAACTTTTCCTCTCATTTGCCCCTCTCTGTACTCCATAGCAAAGAATATGCTTCTAGCCCCAAATCTATGTTAAGATTTAATGCTAAGTACTGTCAAAGCTATATATTTCCAGGCAATAATCAGGTGAATTCAAAAAATAACTCTAAAGTTAAGATCAACAGTCTTTGTCTTTTTGCACTGCATTAACAAGTTTTAGTCTGAAGGTTGGGTGGGTTTTTCAGGCTGTTTGAATAGCCAGGAGTTGATTTTAGCCTAAGAACATTTAAAGTGGCAATTCTCCCTCTCTACTGACAACATCCTTACTCCCAAAGTGCAGCCCCAGAAGTAAAACAAGTGAGATTTGTCACATTCCAGAGGAGGCTGATCTCATGTACACATATAGGCTCCAATTCAGCAAAGCACTGAAGCATGTGCTTAATTCTGTTGGTGCTAGGGTGGCAGTAGGATGCTTTTGTCCCATCACCAAATCCACTAACAAAACCTCACTTCTTATTTTCTCTCTCCCTTCTTCTGATACTGTTTCCATTGGAATGCATGGTGTTACATTTGGGCCCCCAAGTAGGTTTCATAGATTCATAGACTTTAAGGTCAGAAGGGACCATTATGATCATCTGGTCTGACCCCCTGCATGCTGCAGGCCGCAAGACCCTTCCCTGAACTCTACCGTTGAAGTCCCCAATCCTGTGTTTTTGTGACTTCAATCGGCTGAGACCCTCCTGCTAGTGATCCCTGCCCCATGCTGCGGAGGAAGGCGAAAAACCTCCAGAGGCTCAGCCAATCTACCCTGGAGGAAAATTCCTTCCCGACCCCAAATATGGCGATCAGTAATACCCCGAGCATATAGGCAAGAGTCTCCAGCCTGACCCTTGTTGGCCATTATGCTATTCACGTACCATTGCTTGGTTTTCCTTGGCTACTATGTTTTATCATTAAACCATTCCCTCCATAAACTTATCCAACTTAATCTTAAAACCAGACAGGTCCGTCGCCCCCACCGTTTCCCTCGGAAGGCCGTTCCAATATTTCACCCCTCTGACGGTCAGAAACCTTCGTCTAATTTCAAGCCTAAACTTCCCCCCGGCCAGTTTGTATCCATTCGTTCTCGTGTCCACATTAGTACTAAGCTGGAATAATTCCTCTCCCTCCCTTGTGTTATCCCCTCTAATATATTTAAAGATAGCAATCATATCCCCCCTCAGCCTTCACTTTGTCAGACTAAACAACCCAAGCTCCTCTAATCTCTTTTCATACGACAGGTTTTCCATTCCTCTGATCATCTTAGTCGCCCTTCTCTGCACCCGTTCCAGTTTGAGTTCATCTTTTTTTAACATTGGAGACCAGAACTGCACACAGTACTCCAAATGAGGTCTCACCAGCGCCTTATACAACGGGAGCAGGACCTCCCTATCCCTACTAGATATACCACGCCTAATACATCCTAAGACCGCATTGGCTTTTTTCACCGCCACGTCACATTGTCGACTCATAGTCATCCTAGGTCCTTCTCCTCTTCCGTTGCTTCTAACCAATGCGTCCCCATCTTGTAACTAAAATTGTTATTATTCATCCCCAAGTGCATCACCTTACACTTTTTACTATTAAATTTCATCCTATTTCTGATACTCCAATTCACTAGCTCATTCAAGTCTCCCTGCAGAATATCCCTATCCTCCTCCGAGTTGTGGCTCTGGTTTGAAGTTCAGCTGCAGAGCCAAACCTAGAAAAGGGTTTGATAACTCCAAAAACTTGTCAGCTATTTTCAGGAGATTTAGGGCCAAAGCAGAGTTGGTTTTGGATGGGAGGGTCAGGTTTTGGATGGCCAGTTTACAACTTAAAAAAAATATTTTGTTTTATATTCAAAAAAATCTGACATCCTAACAAAGATAATTTGGTTGTTACAGAAAGGAAAATTTCAAGTGTCAGGCAATGATTGCCTCCCTCACAGGGGAAAAGATGGACTTGTGTTTAATGGACATTATCTGGATTTAGAAGAGCTGTATTCTATCACCTTTTCAGCCCATCCCCCTAGATCAAATTCACCATCCCTTACCACTTTTTTTATCTTCCAGAATCAAAGATTTCATTAAAGGAAAAAAAACCCTAAAATTGATTTCTTCCATGGGGTTCAGCAGTAAGGAAATGGGGAGAAGAGCATACTGTTAGCCACAGAATGGACCAAATCATAGCTAGTGTAACTCCAGTGCTGATTGACCCAACAAGCTCTCTGAGGCAAGAACAGTCTTTTTGTTCTGGTTGAACAGTGCCTAGCACAATGAGGGATTCTGGTCCAGATTTGGGGTTCCTAAGCACTGCCATAATACAAATAATCGCTAATTTCCTAGAATAATTCCACTAATTTTATTAAAAGTACACCAAGACTGAATATGGTCTTGGCATAGTTTATTGGTTGTGAATGTGATATACTTAATTATAGAAAATATAAGTTGTTTGTCCCTTTAGTTAGAGCAGGGGTCATCAACGTTTGGCACGCAGCTCGCCAGGGTAAGCACCCTGGCGGGCCGGGCCAGTTTATTTACCTGCCGACGTGGCAGGTTCGGCTGATCGCAGCCCCCGCTGGCCGCGGTTCGCTGTCCCAGGCCAAAGGGGGCGGCGGGAAGCCGCGGCCAGCACATCCCTCGCCCGCACCTCTTCTCGCCGCCCCCATTGGCTCGGGACAGTGAACCGCGGTGAGTGGGGGCTGCAATCGGCTGAACCTGCCGCGTTAGCAGGTAAATAAACTGGCCCGGCCCGCCAGAGTGCTTACCCTGGCGAGCCGCGTGCCGAATGTTGCTGACCCCTGAGTTAGAGGGAAATAAGTGGTAGGTTTTTCCATCTAAGTTTTTGAAAACAAACACAATTATAACTGAATCACTGCCTGCAGGCTGTTCTTTGGGGTATGCAGTATTTGCATAATACAGACTCCTGTGATGAAACCATGAGGTCATTTTCAGCATACGTGCTCAGTAACGCGCTACATTACCTGGGATTAACGCTATTCTTTGTTCTATGACTGTATAGCCCATGTTGTGCTGGAGATGCATTCTGAATATACACTAGATGGCAGGAATCTCAGATGTATAAAACAAACCTGGCTGGATCATACTATAGCTTTCTCTTTTGATTCTGGAAAGGATCAACTGGTCTTTCTCAAGATTTACGCAGAAGCACTCTTTGATCACTATTAGATGTGTATGTAGTCACCAGACAAGC
The DNA here is from genome assembly GCF_013100865.1 of Trachemys scripta elegans. Lineage (NCBI taxonomy): Eukaryota > Metazoa > Chordata > Testudines > Emydidae > Trachemys > Trachemys scripta. The sequence goes on from NC_048299.1 coordinate 170,070,003, forward strand.
AGATAATCTAGCCCTCTCCCCAGAGGACACCAGGCCATGTTGTTTTCAACAGGATTGCTTTTGCCTTGTAGCCAAAAAAGAGAAGATGCCCGCTCAGTAGCATCTCGATCAGTAGCAGCTGTTGTTGGGAATGAGGCTTGTGTTAGAGAAGCGAATGTGTTAAAGAAGTGCTGTCAGCACCTAAGGCAGACTCTGATGGCTCGTCTTCAACACTAGACTCCTGTATTTGCCCTGCAGGAGATGATGGCAGCTTGTCGCAAAATTTTTGTAATATTACATCTTTCCAATGCTCTGTGTTTGCCCCAGGATGAAAGATGCCCTCAATGTTCCCCTTAAAGTGAGGATCTGGTTATGTTGCCAGCACACACAGTGGTGCTCATTCTGAAACATAGATGTTTATCCTTGGATCACTTGGGAACTGTAGCGACAAAGCCAAATTTGGTGCTTGTAGAAGATGGTGCAACTCCCATTTGGCCCCGAACACTGTCAATATAACAGAAGTGGCTTCAGGGTTTGCATCAAATTCTTTTTTGATGTCCTCAAGGAAAACGTGTATTTGAGGTAAGATTTGACATCAGTCTTAGTCTACACATAAGACACAGTTGAGTCTCAGAGAGCTCTAACACATGACCAATAAAAAAAAAAACTAGTTTCCTTCCATTATTTGTCCTATTTGACATTGTTTGAAGTATCCATTTATTGCTTTTATGTACTCAAGAAGCCTATTCAGTGTAAAGTTTTAGCCTGTCACATTTGGGCTTCCTGCCAGAGCATATGTAGTGAATTGTTACATCTCTTCCAGCTTCTGTTTATAACTGTTGTAGCCTTTTAGTCTATTTCTATACTACAGTAAGAACCACATCTTAGTATGGTTCCTGGTTAGGAAGCGTCTATCCTAAGGATTTTAGGGAATCTCCCAGAGTTACAGTTTGTAACTGTTATCACTACAGCAAACATTCACCTTTATCCCTTCTTGGTTTCTGACTCAAGATGAATTCCCTTGTTTGTTTGTTTTATACCACTGGGTCATCTAACTCTGCCCAGAACAGGTCTATGCAACATGGTGATGAGATTACCCAAGAACTGTCTATGCCGCAGCTTCCACCCCTGCTACCAGCTGTGGAGCTGCACCAGTGGAGAATTATATCTGCATGTCAACTTTGACTGTCTTATTCATCTGATGTGATGTTTGGGACTTCTAAGGGTTACCATGGGAAAATCCCACTTTGAATGAAATGACTAGAAATTAGAGAGATTAATCTTGATGTACAAATCATAGGTACCTCTGAATACAGCAGCTCTGAGTAACTGACTGACTTACACTGACACTGCTGAGCACCATGTCTCTGTGCTGTACCACTATGATGCTGCACACCTTTGTGCACAATTAATTGCCAGCCCTGATACACAAAGGTAGTACTTCTGGTGATAACCTGGAGAGAGCCTTACAATGTCAGCCTGTGCTAGTTGGCCAATTATGTGAAGTTGCTCTCAGGAGTTCCTCTGTTCAGAGGCCCATTTCATAAAATGGCATTAGTTGAAATTCATCCAGGCAGGCATTGCTTATACCACTGTGGATGAGATTCTGTATCATCACTACCTGTTGCTGTAAATTGGCTCTGCTGCTCTCTTTACAGTCTCTTGGCTACTTATTTTCAGATGTCAAAGGCCTCATAACTATTGCAGCTGCCTAGCTTTTGGTGAACCAGGGACTAAACCAGTAGGAAAGGAAAGATAGCCTCATCAATCTTTATGAGAAATCTTTTTCTCCTGACATCACTGACACAATCCCAGTTTACTAGGTCAAGCCTGTCACAGGCTGCTGTCTACTCACCCACTTTGGCAAATCTGGAGATTAGTTCTGCCCAGTTAAGCATCCCTTGTCTTCTCTTCCACCAGTGCAGCTCTCCTCCAGCTCATGGAGTTGCAGTACTGCTGCTCCATGACTCTGCCTGCCAGGTCACATTGATTTCCCCTTTGGGGCGAGTCTTTCAAAGTCCCTCTGTACAAGCAGCATCAGACAGTCCTCACATCCACTACCTTGACTATGTCACTTCTGCAGTGACTCCACCATCTTCCCATTCATTGCTCCAAGCAACACCACACTGCAGTGGATGGTAGGGGAACCCAGGCCCACACTCTGGGTTCCAGTCCACAGCCCTATAGCAAGCAGTTAAGGTCTGGGACTTCATCTGCCCTACTGCTCTCTTCCCTAGACTTCTTTAAGCTTTTCCTTTATCAGCCTTCCTGGTCAGACCTCTCTCTCTTAGGCCTCCTAGGTAAACCCTTTCTCATGAGTTCCTATCTAACTTCACCTCAGGGAGAAAGAATCACATGCTGTTGCCAGTGCCCTGGCTTTATAGAAGCCACTGCCTATTCCCTCACAGGGTGAGCTTCCTTCTAACTAGCGACCTCCACTCAGCCTTACATCTCCCGTTTGCAGCTTAATTGGCTGATTGGGCCCACATCTTTCAGCCATCACACAGCCATTTTTGAAGTTTATAAAACTACTTTCTGATATGACAGAAAGTGGCCACAAGACAACACTGGAACAAATTTAGTTATTGCACCTAGACATTAATAAAACCAGAAGGCATCCTTTACCCTACCCCCCAAAAATAGGAAAGTGAAGAGAAAAATAATCAATAAAGCTATGGCACTATAACTAAATGTGTGTATGTGTGTGTGTATATAAAAATATATATATAAAGAGAGAAATTCAGGATGCCTCCTCTCTATCGAGCTACCATCCTTATATGATAGATTTCAAAACTTCTGCTGTTTTGAGATGTTTCATGTGTTGCATAAGGATAATTGCAGCGGATAGCAGGAAGCATAACAAGGCTGAATGAAACATGGCACATATGACTAAAGGAAAAAAAATACAATCTGCATTTATGTATATGGTAATTTTACAAGGTTAATCCATAGTGAAGCCCCTTGAAACAAATGCTTATAGGAAAAATAAAAGTGTAATGTCCCTGCATTTTGCTCTTTATATTTTAATTTAGTCACTAGAGCAGTAGCATTCTACCTTTAAAAAGCACTCGAGCAAAAGAAGCACTCGATCATTAAGTCACAAAGTAATCAAACATATTTAGAATACAAAACTATCAATAAAGATTTGGATGACGTGGTAATGATTACATATTTTCCCATTAGAGCAACTTCTTAAAGCTAAAATATGATCACAATGGGCATTATCATGTACTTTAGTTAGCTTCCTATGTAAATACACATTCACTCATCTGCTTGTGTGTCTGTCTCTGTGAGAATATGTATATGTGAGCACAAGTCTGTGTGTTTGAAATTGCCAGTCCCTCCACACAAGAAAATGGCTGTACTGACATCAGCATATCACATGATGCATGTTACAGGACATCACATGATACATTACTCAGAACTGAAAGAGAACCACTTTCAAATCTAAGGGGAGCCACGAACTTGAGAACCTCAGGTTGAGCAACATTGCACAAAAGCTTCAGACTTTTGGGCACTGGTTTAGTAGTATCAAAACAGAGCCACAAACAGGAAATTATCCTTTCCTGCAGCTCATCTTCCAAAACATGTAGCTTCTCTGGGTTTTTTGTTTTGTTTTGTTTTGCTTTGTTTTTGATCACTAACTCTTTTGAATGATTTCATTGTCTCCAGACAGTCCATGATGCTATCATTACCAGCTCTTTATTTTCTGTGCATGGATGGGGTAAGATGATGGAGGGTGTTTGTGTTGAGTAAAGGAAGAAAGTATTATGCATAAGAAGGAGGTTATAGTTATAAGGAACAGTGTGTTGTTCAACATATCAGTGACATTTTGAAAAATTTGCTTTTAAAATTACTTGAGCACACAATCTGAGGCACTGTAATTGGTTTTTACTCCACAGGGGCTCACAGGGGACCAGGTAATAGTTTATAAAATATACACAGAGATCAAAGTGGTTTGAAATTCAGACTGATTTTCTATCTTTTTTTAGGGTGGGGGAGAAATGAACAGACCTTCAAAACACTTTCATTTAAGGCCAGTTCCTGCCAGCAAGGGAAATTTAATCCACTCAAACCACCAAGTACATTTATTCATTAAAGTAATCAATCAGTAGAAATAGGTTTTTCTTTTTATACATTAAATGGCAAAAATGATGAGTTCATAAAAATGTCAAGAAATTTTCATCTCAGCTATCTCTTTTATTTGGTCAGCTGTCTTCAAATGTATTATCCCATTTGTGGGAGTCCTACTTATTCTGTCTCTCTCATAGAAAGCAAGTATTGAGTACTATACAGAGATTAACATTAAGTAGAAAATATAGAGAATGTCAAACATAGCAGAAATCATGATACCTGCTCTTTTGACTGGACACAAAAGCATCAACAGTTGTAAATTTCTGAATATAGTACAGTGGCAGCATTACGTTAATACATCAGTCACTGCAACTTTTTGTTTATGTTTGCTAGTGCCTAGAGATTTGTCAGGATCTATGTCCCTTTCCCTTATGCAGTTGGTTTCCTTCATTTTGAAAAATGAATGCTTCAGAAGAAGTTATGCATCTCCCTTGCTTATCATAATTTGAGAACCATAGACAATGTTGCAATCATCATACAGTATTACTATACTATTTATAATGCAAGTTTTTTCTTGGAGATCTTTTTATATAGAAGAATAGTGAGTAAAAATGTCAACTGTACATTTACAGGGTGAAATCAAATAACATGTATTTTCTGGATATACCATAAAGACAACTTATCCTCATTTCAGTTTGGGGAAAGTGGAATAAATTTCAGATTCTTCTTCAAGTGCTTGTTCATCGATATATTCCACTCTATGTGCGAATGCACTCAAGACAGGATTCTTTTTGCCAGTAGTGTCCATTGGGGCTATGCTTATGCTATGAGTGCCCTCAGGTGCCCCCACCCTTCGAGGGCACAAAGTGGGGCCAACTGACCCTTACCACCTGTGGTGGCAAGTCAGAACTGAGGAAACAGTGTCCCTGATTTTTGCACTTATTATTACAACTGAAATTTTTGAAGATTAGTAGTTATCTGGTTAGCTTAGGACAGTTTTTTATTAGGTTTCCGTTCCAGGTAGTTTTTTCACTATCTTTTAGTTACCAGGTACTGGGCTTCAGCACTAATGGCTGAACAAAAATCACATGGGTTCAAATACTGCCTCTCAAGCAAGGCAGCTATACCCCTTAATGCTAAGTATACTAGATGTCTGGTTTGTTTCACTGAGAACGCTCTACTTGTTCTTTTCTAAAAGAATGAGGCTGGAAATAAGATGCAAGTTTTTAACAGTGAGAATAATTAACGACTAGAACAATTTACCAAGGGTCATGGTGAATGCTCCATCACTGACAATTTTTAAATGAAGATTGGATGTTTTTTCTAAAAGACCTGATCTAAGAATTACTTTGGGGAAGTTCTACAGCCTATGTTACATAGGAGATCAGACTGGATGATCACAATTGTTCCTTCTGGTCTTGGAATCTAGGTATCTTAAAGCTTTTATTGCTGGACAAGTTGATGAGGCCAGCCTTGGATCTGGGTAAACCAGATCCACTCAGATTTGAACAGTCTTTCACCAGAAGTTTTCTGGTCATGTGAGTGCTATAACTGCCTCTGGAGCCCCAGCACCTCAGAAATTTTCCTCTGCTGCGTCCATTTCTAAAGCCTCTTCATCAGCAAAATAGGGTTGAACACAACACAGCTCTTCTAAAAAACAGAAGGACAGGTCTCCATCTAAGAAACCTGTTAAGAAAAAGAGACATAGATTGCCACATGTCTCTTCTCACTAGGGTAGCACAAGGCCTGACCTAGGTCCCTGTGGCACGTGAAAATATCCATAGAATCACAGAAATGTGGGGCTGGAAGAGACCTTGAGAAGTCATCAAGACCAGCCCCCTGTGCTAAGGCAGAACCAAGTAAACCTAGACCATTCCTGACAGGTGTTTGTCCAACCTTTTTCTTAAAAATCTCCAATGATGGGAATCTCCCATGGAAGCCTACTCCAGAGACTCATAGACTCATAGACTCATAGACTTTAAGGTCAGAAGGGACCATTATGATCATCTGGTCTGACCCCCTGCATGCTGCAGGCCACAAAACTGTCCCTACCCCTTCCCTTGACTCTGCTGTTGAAGTCCCCAATCCTGTGTTTTAGTGACTTCAATTGGCAGAGACCCTCCTGCTAGTGATCCCTGCCCCATGCTGCGGAGGAAGGCGAAAAACCTCCAGAGGCTCAGCCAATCTACCCTGGAGGAAAATTCCTTCCCGACCCCAAATATGGCGATCAGTAAGACCCCGAGCATGTAGGCAAGAGTCTCCAGCCTGACCCCTGTTAGCCATTATACTATTTACCTACCATTGCTTGGTATTCCTTGGCTAATATGTTTTACAATTAAACCATTCCCTCCATAAACTTATCTAACTTAATCTTAAAACCAGACAGGTCCGTCGCCCCCACCGTTTCCCTCGGAAGGCCGTTCCAATATTTCACCCCTCTGACGGTCAGAAACCTTCGTCTAATTTCAAGCCTGAACTTCCCCACGGCCAGTTTATATCCATTCGTTCTCGTGTCCACATTAGTACTAAGCTGGAATAACTCCTCTCCCTCCCTTGTATTTATCCCTCTGATATATTTAAAGATAGCAATCATATCCCCCCTCAGCCTTCGTTTTGTCAGACTAAACAACCCGAGCTCCTCTAGTCTCCTAGAGCTTAAATACTCTTCTAGTTAGAAGGCTTTTTCTTAATATCTAACCTAAATCTCCCTTGTTGCAGATTAAGCCCAGTGCTTCTTGTCATACCATCAGTAGACATGGAGAACAATTGATCACCATGCTTTTTTATAATAGTCCTTAACATACCTGAAAACCATTTTCAGGTTCCTCCTCAGTCGTCTTTTCTCAAGATGACCCATGCCCATTTTTTTTAACCTTTATCATGCATCAGGTTTTCTAAACCTTTTATCATGTTTGTTGGTCTCCTCTGAATTCTCTTCAATTTGTCCACATCTTTCCTAAAATGTGGCACCTGTAATTGGACACAGTACTCCAGTTGAGGCCTTAGCAGAGCCAAGTAGAATGGGACAGTTACCTTCTGTGTCTTACATACAATACTCCTGTACATACAATACACCCCAGAATGATATTAGCCTCTTTTGCAACTGTATTACATTGTTGACTTATATTCAATTTGTGATCCACTATAACTTCCAGATCTTTTATAACTTTTCAGCAGTCCTATTGCCTAGTTAGTTATTCTCCATTTAGTAGTTGTACATTTGATTTTTCCTTCTATATGACATACTTTGCACTTATTTTTATTGAATTTCATCTTATTGTATTCATAGCAGTTCTCTAATTTGTCAAGGTTGTTTTGAATTTAATCCTGTCCTCCGAAGTGCTGGCAACCCCTCCTTCCTTGGTGTCATCTGCAATTTTTAGAAGCATACTTGGCCTCTTAATATTCATCACAAGTTTTCTTCACATCAGGATAGTTTGCAGTTGTGCCTTTACTATTGTCTCCTCGAGAAACTACCAGGTTCTGTGAACTCCTTTTTCCCTTAGATTTTCTTCCCATAGGACCTTACCTATCAGTTCCCTGAGTTTGTTTAAAATTTGCTTTTTTAAAAATCCATTGTCCTTATTCTGCTGCTCTTACTCCTTCCTCTCCTTAGAATAATAAAATCAATCATTTCATGATCACTTTTACTCAAAATGCGTTCCACCTTCTGATTCACCTCCAATTTCTCTCAATTGGTCAGACTCAAGTCTAAAATGGCAGTCCCCCGGTTACTTTCTCAATTTTCTGAAACAAAAAGTTGTCTCTGATACATTACAAGAACTTAATGGAAGTTTTGTATTTTGTCTTATTACTTTTCCAACAGATGTCTGGATAGTTAAAATCCCTCATTACTACCAGGTCGTATGTTTTGGATACTTTTGTTATTTGTTCTACAAATTACTCATGCACCTCCTCATCCTGATTTGGCCTATAGTAGACTGCTACCACAGCTTCACTCCTATTTTTTTACCCCTTTTATCTTTACTCAGCGATTTTCAACTGGTCTGCCACTCACCTCCTTCTGGACCTCAGAATAAGTGAATTCTTGATGTATAATGCAGCACTTCCTCCCTCTTTATCCTGCCTGTCCTTCCTGAACAAGTTATACACCTCTATACCAAGATTCCAGTCAAGAGATTTTTCCAACTAAGCCTCTTTGATACCAATTAAGTAATAATTTATTTTATGGACTAATACTTCCAGTTCTTCCAGTTTATTCCCCATACTCCTTGCATTTGTGTACAGACATCTAAAATGTTGAGCAGATTCCCCCATTTATTTCCCTCTTGTTGCTCCCATGACCATATTGTAATTCTAACATCTAGCCTCTGTTAAGGTGCCTTTTTGTGTGTACCTTATGGGCTTTTGTCATCTGTCTGCTTTGAACCTAGTTTAAAGTCCTCCTCATTAGGTTGGCAACTCACTATGCGAAGATATACTTCCCATTCTGGGTCACATGGATCCCTTACTTTCCCAGCAGTCCTTCTTCCCAGAACAGCATCCCATGGTCAAGCAAGTTGAAGTCCTTCTCTCAACACCATCTACGCTGGCATGCATTCAACTTCAGGATGCACAAATCCCTACCTGGGCCCTTACCCTCAATTCTGGTCTCAGTACACCGATACTGGCTAAGGAGCACCCTCAGGTGGTCTGTACTACTGTGGCCCTGCCTGTGGGCACTTGGTACCAGTGTTGACAGCTCTTGCTCTGGTACTGACAACCTTGGTACCAACATTGTCGGCAGAGTCTATTCCACTACTGAAAGCCTCAAAATTGCTGCATACAGTACTGGCTTGAATCAGCGTGTGGCTCCCACAGCCCATGTGAATGCCATCACTGCTGGGATTTAGAGTCACTCTCTGGCCCAATAAATATTTAATTATGTATACTAGGTGGAACAGCTTCAACAGGAGAGAGTGACAGAGACTAACCCCAGAATAACCAGGGAACTCACCTGTCATGGAAGAGCTAGGTTCAATTCTCTATTTGAATCCAAGAGAGTAGGGACTTGAACCTGGCTGTCCCACACTTCAGGGCTGAATGCCCTAACCACTAGGCTATTGGCTAGTTTGCGAGAGGTCTCTCTGACTAGAAATTCCATCCTGGACTTGAAAAACCTTCCTGACAAAGTTTTATTCAAAATGGATACATTTCCACAAAAAGTTCCTGGTTTGGTGGATCAGCATTTTCCAATGAAATATCATTTAATCAAAAAATTCCCAACCAGCGCTACCTCCAGTATATGAGAGCATAAGAACAGCCATACTGTGTCAAACCAATGGTCCATCTAGCCCAGTATCCTGTCTTCTGACAGTGGCCAATACCAGATGCTTCAAAGGAAATGAACGGAACAGGGCAATCATCAAGTGATTCTATCATCCAGTCCCAGCATCTGGCAGTCAGAGGCTTAGGGACATGCAGAGCAGGGGTTGGATCCTTGACCATCTTGGCTTATAGCCATTGATGGATCTAACATCCATGAACTTACTTAGTTCTTTTTTGAACCCTGTTCTAATTTTGGCCTTCACAATATTCCCTGTCCACGAGTTCCACAGGTTTACTGTGCATTGGGTGAAAAAGTACTTCTTTTTGTTTGTTTTAAACCTGCTGCCTATTAAGTTCATTGGGTGACCGCTGGTTCTTGTTTTATGTGAAGGGGTAAATGACATTTCCTTATTCACTTTCTCCACACCATTCATATCCCCCTTTAGTTCTCTCTTTTCCAAGGTGAACAGTCCCAGTCTTTTTAATCTGTCTTCATATGGAATACCCTTAATTTCTGTTGCTCTTCTCTGTACCTTTTCCATGTCTAATATATCTTTTTTGAGATGGGGCGACCAGACTGCATACAGTGTTCAAGGTGTGGGCATATCATTTATATAGTGGCATGATGATATTTATTGTCTTATCTATCCCTTTCCTAATGGGTCCTAATCTTCTGTTAGCTTTTTTGACTGCCACTGCACACTGAGTGGATGTTTTCAGAGGACTATCCACATTGACTGCAAAATCTCTTTCTTGAGTGGTAACAGCTAATTTAGACCCCATCATTTTGTATGTATAGTTGGGATTATGTTTTCCAATTATTTTGCATTTCTCAGCACTGAATTTCATTAGCCATTTGGTCCCTGCTTGAATGACACCAAGAGTGGAATTTGTATGGAAAAGCATTAGAAGAAGAAAGAATAGTGAAAGATGTTTGGTCCATATATATTTTATAACCCACATTCCATGCCACTATGGAGTCTTTTAACACCTGGATTCTGTACTGGTAAAGGAACTGAGGGTTGGTTGGCCACGTTCTGCTTTTTATGCCCTCAGCTTGTTGGGGAATGAAGACATTCAAGGTGCAGGTCTGGCCCCAACAAACACTGATGACCAAAATATTCTGATCTCTAGAGCTCATGGGGTCCACCTAGAATGGCATATACATGAAAAATACATCTCAAAGAACCACATTTACTATAAGGTAAGTAATCGTTCTTTTCCTATTTTAATATGTGGGTTAGGAATTTTCCTATCAAAGTTACTGTAGTAACTGAGATATTAAATGAATCTGCAAAATCACTGAGAACCAGATAGCTTAAGAAAATGAATCATTAAGGGACCAATTCTGCTTCCATTCTAGTCAATGGAAGGAGGAAAGCCTACTGAAATCAATGATGTTTTTTTCTACTTAAAAATAATTATACAATACTAAAACAGAATAGTGTGAGAACTTTTAAGCTGTTTGATGAAACACCGGTCAGATTCTCAAGCAGATGATTGCAATGGACTCGTGTCAATTTACATCAGATGATGTTCTGGTTGTCAGAGTCTTATCTCAACACCCTATGTCTGTGTTGGTTGACATATGAATTATGGGGCAAATGCATCCCTGCAGTAAATTCGTTCACTTTAGAAGTGTTAGGGAAGAATTTGTCTCATCAAGTTTCAGAGTGAATTTAATTCATTTCCATCAGTTATTTTCGCAAAGATATGTAAGGAGAAAGGGAAAATATCAGTGAACTCTAGCCAATGAAATCAGTGGAAAGCATTATTATTTGTATTACCAGAGCACCCACAGTCCAAGACTGGGGCCCCGTTGTGCTAGACGTGATCCAAACAGGGCTTGTCTACATGGTGTGGCAGTGTATACCAAAGGTGGGTAAATTGTAGAGCACTCTAAAATGCTGCTCTCTAAGTACCCTGTATAGACCTGCTGATGCATTCAAAAAGGTTCCTATTATTTGTTACTTAGTACCGTAGTACTGTTTCAAATGGGGCTACATCAGTACGCACTGGGTACCTTTTAGAGCACATCAGCAGGGTCTACATGGGGCAGCAGAGTACATTTTAGAGTGCTCTACAAATTACAACCCTCTGGTGCTCATTGCTGCACCATGTAGACAAGCCTATAGTGAGACACGGTGCCTGCCCCAAAGAGTTTACAAATTAAACAGATGAAAGAGGCGGAGTATTAGCATTCCATTTTACAGATAGGAATTGAATCACAGAGAGACTATGGGACAGGTTTTTAAAGATTTAGGCACCTAATGAGGCAGAAAAGTGCTTAGGCACCTAACTACCTTTGAAATTAATGGGAATTAGGTGCTTTTGAAAATCCCGTTAGGTATCAATCTGCATCTTCCAGTGCCTAAATATTTTTAAAAATCTGGTCCTAAATGCTTTGCCCAAAGTCACACAGGAAACATAGGTTCAGTTCCAGGCTCTGCTATGTTTCCTGAATTCCAGCTCCAACACCATAATTGGCCCTCTCACCTGTGACACTAGGTGTCATGATGCAGTTATGTAATATGTAGTGGGAAAAAGGAAAGGACCTGCTGGAGAAACAGAGGCCCAGAATGCTGGCTGAGACCAGAAATAATCCTTAAGTGCTACTATTATAGAAGGAAGTAACATCCCACTTGACTAGGGTTTAGAATGTGGCAAAGGATATAGTCTCCAATGTCAGAATCAGAAAAAATAATATTACATATTTGTTACTCTTTGAAAAATTTGCCATAGGTTTCTGTTTTTCCTTTTTATTTTGCAATATATCCCCTCTTCTTATATCCATTTTGGTACAGACTTCCCACATAGCATGATCTTCTTGTGTGAGCTCACTGAAGAGAATGGAATGTAGGATCTATTTTCCCTGGATAGACAGCCTGAACACGTCTATGAAAGAATAGAACTCAGATGCTGGACCTGAGGCAGACTGGCAGTTGCTCCTTCATCTTCCTCATAAACCTCATTGCTGTCTGCAAAGCTTTAACGTTTAGTTATATATATTACATATATACCACATATGGATTCAGAATAATTACATATTTAAAAAAATTCAAAACAAATGCAAAAGTGAAATAGGGATATAGGTAAAATTTATTATCCCAAACATAATGACAATTGTCTGATGCCTCAGAGAGAAGTGAAACAATTCATAATGCATCAAGCCAAATATACCACTGCTTTGATGCGGGGCGAGATGGTGGTGGCAGTGGTGGGAAATCTTATTGCTAACTCTTACTTTCAACCAATTTACACCCTGAAGCTCGAGGTCTGATTATCCCTATAACTGTTTTAGCTTGAATAGCTGTGAAATAATAAATAGCAATAATAATAATAATTTATCAATATAGTACCGGATATAATTCTTCTTAGGCAAGTCTGACATCAACTTAAACTCTGATCCATATCTCCTGATAATGCAAAACTGCAAGCTGACAGGTTCAGTTAGTAGAAACTTGAAAGGCAAATGCTGAATCATTAATGCCTCCAGGGACTAAGGGGATAGGATATTATAGGGTATCCACATTTTCATTAAAAACATGACTAGTAAGAGATATAAAAAGCAGTAAATAATATTAAGCAATCAATAAGAAGTGGTGTTTACATAATGCCTTTCACTCATCACCCATGTGAAGTAAGGAGATAGTCTCAGATTTGACTCTGAATTTTCTGGATTTTGTAAGCTTACATTTACTATTGTTTTAATGCCTCAGTAGAGGGTGCTCAGTACCTTGCCAGACTAGGCCCAAAGGATGGAAGCAGTCTAATATAACCACTCTAGAAACATGCTGCAATCATATCAGGGAAGGATCAGGAAGACAATCCTTAGCCCTGAGCACTATCTACAAATGAAATAGGGGTTATTGGGGGGCAGCATCATTCATTAAATGTTCCTTCTAAATGTAAAACACCAAATTCCGTTGACACAGTCAGCTTTTGGATCAGCAGTCTGGTTGTGACATAAAAATGATATTAAAATAATTGTAAACTTAAATTCATCAAAGCTAGGAAGTTCAGAGTTAAAGCTCTGCTATGCCGAGGCAGACTATTGTAATTGATAGGGCCCTTTAAGTGGCCTCTAAGAACAGTGGCTGATCTTACAATATTGGACTAGAGTCTCAGCTGGTGTAAATCAGTGCAGCACTACTTACTGCAGTATAGCTACACCGATTTATGTCAGCTGAGAACCTGGTCCATGAACTGCAATAATTAGTTTAAAATATTTGCATGAGAATGTATGTGTGGTTCTTTCTCCTTTTCTTTTCTTTGAGTATCTTTTTCTTCTAGTGTTTTTCTATTCTGAACAATCAAATAATAATGTGGCTTGTTAATCAAATAATAATTTATTTTAAGGAAGTGTGTGAAGAGGTCAGAGCATGAGTCTGGGAATTAGGACTCTTGGTTCTATGTAGAGATAAGGCACTTATGTGGCTCCTGTTATTGTAGTATCTGAGCACCTCACAATCTTTAATGTATTTATCCTCACAACACTGCTGTGAGGTAGGGAAGTGCTGTTATCCGCATTTTTAACCGATGGAGAATGGAGGCATAGAGAGCCTAAGTGACTTACTCAAGGTCACATAGGAAGTCTGTGGCAGAACAAGGAACTGAACCCAGTTATTTATCCCCCAGTTTACCCAATATAAAATGGGTAAAATAATCCATGTCTACCTCATGGGTTGTTGAATGAAACGCTCTATACACGTGCAAAGGTTATAGATTTTTAAATATTATTTGTTGCTTTTGTAACTTTTTCTCAGTTGTCATGAGCTGAATGAAAGTTATTGTTCCTGATAACCTCAATGGACATACAGTAGAATCAGACCGTTAATTACCCCCATTTTCAAAAGGTGGGAGACCATTTCAAAACAAGTTCATTCTTAAGTCTAGCATAAAACACTATGAGCTGAGACTACAGAAATTCCCCACAGGAGACTATAAAAAAAACACCTTGAATTATATATGCATCTGAATAGAAGGAAATTATTCTTTCCACAAGAATTGCATGCAAGTTTGCTTTTACTTATTATTTCAATTTTTTTCTCATGAAAGGGTATCAGAATTCACACACCTTAAAAATGCATCGCATTGATCAATTTCTCTTGGACAAGATGAGTGGAGCTGAAACAGGGCTGAAGTAAACAGTTGTACGTGCATGCACCAAGGTTGAGTGTGGCCTGGAGATTTTAAAATGCTGATTATTATATAAATATACACTTAGACTCTTTCAAAAATTCTGATTACATTTTGAATTACAAACAATACTTAGCTATATTTAAAAATGATTAATATACCAACAATGCAACAATCCTGGCAAGTTCTTGCTAGATCCCAGTTCCTTTGTGCCACCAGAGCATTGCCAAGAGGCTAGAGAGGATCAGAGAATCTGACCCTTATTGTTTATTGTTTCCTTTAATTTAGTGGAATAAAAATGTAAGCTTTTGCCCTTCTTCTAAAAAAAATTCTTTCTTCCAGAATTCATGAGGGGTTAGCTAGGTGACTATATAGACATCCAGAATCAGGTGTATGCAATGCTATCCTATTTCATAAGCTGTTTATTTGGTTAACCCAGGGTCACTGTTTCTTGCTTGCCAGACACTTTGGTATGACAAAGTTCTTGGGGCTTAGAGTCTTTGATTGGAAGAGGCTCACATACATCCTTAATGGATCTCACGGTACAATACCCAAAGCTGAAAAATCACTTCTTTCAGGTAGACAGTTTAATAAACTTTCTGGGCCAGATCCTCGGCTGCTATAAATCAATATAGCTTGGAGCTAACGATTGGCCTATTGGTGGTGACCTAGGCACCTGACCCCTTGTGGCTGTGCTGTGCTCTGGCAGTGTGTAGTGATGCTTAGAAATTTCCCATGAAAATGAAACGTTATATACCACTTAGTGTCAGGTACTCTGTATTTCAAATTGGTGGAACAAAGCATGTTATTTCTACTTAGTGGGAAGAAACCAACATTATTATTTTTACTGCTCTAATGTCAGGACTTTTTATTTCTGGTAGGATGACCACACAGGCTTCCATAACCAATAACCCAACATCCACCCCCATGAAAAAACTTGGCCAGTCTGAAACACATTAGAACACACACAACAAAACTGACTCCAGGCTGCAATTAGAATAAAAATGTCTATTCTGCTGATAGCAGTGGGTGGAATTTGCCTAAAAACGACATTTTCTGACACATGAACAACCTCTGGATCTTCTCCAGTTCACCAGATGATGTGAGCAGAAAAGCAGTCTGTAAACTAAATTTTAAGAAAACCAATGCACGCACATGACTTGTTTGTAATACTGTAAAATAAAATACAGCTGACAATTGATGTATAGATACATATGGCCGGCCTGGTCTCCTCAATCCCAAAGGGGAAATCCCCTGAAAGAGAATAGATAATATGTCCATTGCTCATCCTCAGGACTGTGAGGAGCAGCTTTAGGTTGAAGCTAGGACTCCTTAGAAATCTCACTGACAAAGGAGCTGAGGTGATGCACTGAATCGAAGCATTCACTGAACACTCTTGCTGTGTCCCATTCCTTGCCAGTACGGCCCACTTTTTTGGCCTACCTTGCTCTCTAGCCCCTGCTCTGCTCCCCAACACTGCAACAGCTTCCTCCCACCAACAGATTTTCTCTTTCATTGTCTCTGGACAAATGCTATCCTAGCAGAAAGTGGCATAGATCCAGGGAGGCGCTGTGGCCCATTGAATTTATTCACAGTGAATAGATAAATAAAAGGCCGTATTCTCCGTTAGTGTAAATCAATATAGCTTCACTGACTTCACTGACATGGATTTCCACTAGCTAGGGACCTGGCCCATAGATTTTTTTTGGCATATATAGAATTTATTCACCTTGATGGGGAGATAATATCTTAAATATTTACTCTTGTCTTCATCACACATGATCTGAACTACTGCCAAAAATAAATAAAGAAAAGTCCCTACCAGTTGTGAAAATGACAATAAATAAATAAATAGATAAATCAGGTTTTCATGGATACACTTACAGATAAAGTCATTTTTTTTTTACCTCTAACTTTTTTGTGAGAAAATAAAATGCATGGCAGGAAAACTGTGATTTCACTATGGAATGTTGTTTTTTTGTTTGTGGAAATGACATTTGTCTGTGACTATGGTCATAGGTGCTAGAACTAGGGGTGCTGGGGGCACTGTTGCACCCCCCTTGGCTTGAGTGGTTTCCATTATATCCAGGGTTTACAGTTTGGTTCATTGGCTCTCAGCACCCCCACTATACAAATTGTTCCAGCGCCCCTGACTATGGTGATCTTCTGTCCCAGGGGACAATTTGGTTTAAAGTGAGGGGATAAGACAAAAGGTAGGTGGAATTTCATTATATTTTGCCACCTATACAAAACTGTGCTAATGGGAAGAAATGGTAAAATTTCACATTGGAGCAAATGTTCAAATGCTCATAAAAATATTGATCTCTCATGAGATTATATTTAATGCCTCACTTTAACCAATGAATCCACAATTTAAGCATTTGAACAACATGCTATTGATATGTAGATCACAATCCATTCCAATAAATGCCATGAAAACCATTTAAGCTGTGTTTTTGTACATGCCTGTGTAAGATTTACATTGCTTATAGGTAATTATAGGTATTGGGGGCCACATTTTGAAAGGGCATCTTATTTGTGCACATGTGCTTGTTTGTATATGTAAAATCAATAGCTAACGAATGCCAATCCAGAATAAGACCTCAGCTGTATCATCCAGTACCCATCTAATTAATGTAAAGGATCTGAGACTGTTGCACACCCAGTCTGAATGTGATATTGGGGTTGAAGCAGCTCAAATTCCATTATGGGTTAGAGTATTCACTTCTGAATCTGTGATGAGTAGTGACAGCAGACTGGGATCCAGTGCAGTGGCTCATCATTGAGGGTCATAGGATTGAAAAGCACTGACTGCCTTCAAGCTAAGAGTTGAGAATGCTCAGTATTTGTTAGGAAGGGTTCAGTTTGTCACAGCATCAAGCCCTTTAATAGGGAAAGAGCCTAAAATACTATCACAACAGTCTAATTTACCAGTAGTGGTAAACCACTGGACACTGGTGCATTTAAAATAAGAACAAGTACTCTTACCATTTGCACATATCTAAAATTCAGAGCAATGCAAACTTTGATTTAGAACTTGTTCTCAACACTCTGTGAAGGTTGTGTTCTTTTCCCCTTCTTTGTTGCTGTCTCTCAAGTAGCCAGCTGAGGTCACTGTGGTACTATGTCCCAGACAGCTCTTTTGGGTGTTTTAGAAAAGCAGCACTGTTGCTGCTGGAAGAACGGGCATGACAACATATTTTTTCCCACACATAGTTTATAAAAATGGGGACTAATTGATAGTTGTAATTTTGATGGAGTTTTACCTGTAGGCAAGATGGCAATCAGACCCATACTGTTAACAGAAAGCTGATTGAATTAATGAATATAATTGTTCAAATCTACAAACTGATTCAATCTGACTCATAATCCATCAGTTTGTATTTCATATTGCAATTTTTCCCCATATATATTTTGCTACGTATGGACTGTAGGTGAACAGATAAAAATCTCTATAAATATAGAATTTGTAGAAGAAGACAGAGATGGATGACTGGAAAATAAGGATACATCTGCTATCCAGTGGAATGAAATTCATCACTGTTCAAGAATGAATGGTGAAAATGGGCTATAAAAGTGTACTGATGATTTAGTGGGTGGCACTACACTCTGACCTAAGGTGTACATGTGTTCTGGAGCAACCTTGGATCTCTTACTCCCTGGACTCCCTTGGTGTGGAAGCATGCAGTGTTTTTTTAACTGTGTCAGTCCCAGAATATTAGAGAGACAAGGTGGGTGAGGTAATATCTTTTATTGGACCAACTTCTGTTGGGGGAGACAAACTTTCGAGGTTTCACAGAGCTCTTCTTCAGGTCTTAGAAACATCTGGAAGTATCAGACCAGTGACTTCATAGGCTTTCAGTTTGGTGGGTGAGATGGGCTGTGGGTGCAGCTAACTTCACATGTGGCTAATCTGGGATTGCTGCAGTAAAATAACAATCACTCCTGTGGATGGTGGGGGCTGGGGCGGAGTATAAGATTGTGAAAAAGCTGTCTGAAATGAAGAGATGGGTGAAAGCTTTGGGATGCCCACTTGATGACTACACTAGTGCTGGACAGCTCCAGTCTGTTTTGCAGTAGATTTCCTGCCTTGCAGTGTGAATTCCACTGAATAGCATTGAGCTCCTGTACAACAGACACCATTATTCGCCTCATCACCCAAGTCTGAAACCTGGGGGTCAAAAGAGTAAGTGAGACTCAAAGGGCCCATGGAAGTATAAGGAGATGACTGGGCCATTCTACATTATTGGGGGACTTTCCCCCTATATTGGATAAGATTTGATGTAAACTAGGTTAGGGATTGCACTGCATGGAGATGGGTTCTTATGTTTCTGTTCAAACAGATTTCCAAATGCATATTTCAAGGGAAAGGTCAAGTAGAATCACGTAGTCATAGCAAGTCCTGATGGGAATGGATTCACCTTCACTATATTTTGACCATCAGTTAGTGAGGATCCCAAGGCATTAATACTGAGTTCCAACAGTTAGAAGGAAGAGAAAATGTTCCAGGACAATGGCAAGTGTTGTGGAGGGTATGTAGTAGAATTTTAGTAGAAAATACTGGGCTGAGGTGTAATCTCACTGGGATTAGCATCGTGCAGAAAGAAGCATTTATATACTTTCAGTGGATTTACACTAGGGATATATTTTGCCTAATGTTTTGATCTAGTGTCAGTGTGACTATAGATATGTTTACAGAGGGAACATAAACCTCTTCTCTTACAAAATCTCCCAGTTGTTGAAGTCCTTAAATCTGCTGATATCCAGTTGACTACATGCTGTACTCTGCTTGCGGCTATATTTTCCCTCCTGCTGTCCTACACACTCCCCTTTTTAACATGCACATGATGATAAACTGATATCTGTGTGAGTTAGGACATGAAGTTGCATTTTTAAAGCTTAGGCACATTAGATGTGAGGACAGATTTATATCCCATTTTCTCATATTTCAACTCCGCCTTACCTTACTCTTACTAACATATAATTCCTTTTATTTATCAGGAGAGCATTGTGGTTGCAATGCAATATTACAAGCATGTTTCTAATATCAAGGCTTTCCTTCCCTCTCTCAAATTTTTTTATATCCTATGTCATAGCAAAGAACTGACTAATACATACTGTCTGCACAACTATGTGTTTATCATCAGATTAGTTGGATTGGACATGTGATTTTGGAGAATATATTGCCATTGGATACACTTACTTCAGATGTAACCTGAAGTTTAATCAATAAAAATATCAGCAATAAATTTGTCTTGTTTTTCTTTTTTATACTGCAGAAATCCTTCAGTAGCAATGACTTTCAGCTGCTCCTGCAGGGATGCCTCTGTCACTTATTGAGTTCTCTGTCGCTTCATAGCAACTCCCATTTTGTGTTGTCCCAACTGAAATCTGTCATGCTCCAAGGACCTTGAAATCTCCAGTGATTTGATTGCAAAGGAGATATCATCTGGGCTGTTATGTAGATATTATTTGAATCTCCTTCAGCTTCTGCAATGTATTTACACATAAAGAGTATTTTAAAAATGTGAAAATAAAAATACAAAAGTTTTAAAAATTGTAAATATCACTTTATTCCAAAAAGTGACAATGGAATGGCTTGTCTGTTAGAAAGTCCACTACGTGTCAATGTCTGTAGCTCTAAAATGAAGTGTTAGAATAAACATTCAGCGAACTGGACAATCCAACTAACTGAAAAGTCTTAAATGTGACCTGTAAAGAAAAAACAATTAGGATTGTGTGCTTTTTGGTTTTATTACTTCTTTATGGTGTATAATGGCTGAGAGATAAGAGGAGGGGAAGGAGGCATTGTTTTTAACTTATAAATTCAGGTCCTGTGTAGCCTAGAAGAATATGTGAAGAGGAATCTATGATAACTAATGAAATAGTAACTTCAAAAGAGTAAAGAGCATGAATGTCATGCTATTTGGGAGGGAAAGGAATTTTTGTCTGACTTTTAAAACTCTATTAAATAATGCTTATTTAACTTCACTAAGTAAATAACATTTGGGTCAAAATTCCCACATCTCCTATTATACTATTCTTGATAGGTGAAATTTTGGCAAAACTCCCAATGACTTCAATGGGGCAGGATTTTACCCATTGTTTCTAAGAGAAAAAACCCCACCCATCAAGAATAGAAAACTAAAATAAAATAAAAACAAAATTAAAGCAATGAATCATAATAAAGAAATAAAAAAGAACACTTTTGGAATTTGCTTATTTTTCTTTGCAGGTCAACTTTAACTATTTTTCTCAAAAGAAGCATTGGCATATCATTGGGTCAGAATTTATTGGCTGGAAACCATTTACTCTAAATATAATACACAATAGGGAATGGGGTGTTTTGCTAGCATAACTGATAATCAGTTTGGGCTTCCACTTTATTGTTTTCACTGAAATTTACAATTTGAAGTGGTACCTCAAATCTAGAGAAATGTATATATTGTTTCCTAGTCTCTGATCAGAAATGGTGAAAGTCCTTATCGTTCTTTCCTTAATTATTTTAGGATTTTATATAGTACCAATCACTAGAGTATCTAGGCACCAAGGGACAGATTTTTAAAGGTATTTAGATGCCTAAAGATGCAGATAAGACCTTGTGGAATTTACAAAAGAAAAATCAATGGGAGTTAGGTTCCCACTCACTTTTTAAAATCTCACTAGATGCCCATTGACATAATTAGGCACCTAAATACCTTTAAAGATTTGGCCCTGAGAGAACAATAATCAGTGTAGTACCAAGAGTCTAGCCTTGGAGATATTTAAACCTAGAATGAACAAAGCACTAGAAAATATAATGTAAAGAGAGGAATAATCAGAGGATATTAGACTAGATGACTAAATGGAACTTTTCTATCTTTAATTTCTTTCATTCTTTGGTAGTCGAAGGGTAACATTCGTTGTCTTCATTTTGTCATTTTTTTTTTGGTAGAAGACTCCAAATGCATTATAAATTAACTCTGATTTGCATGACAGTTTTCCTGCATATAATTCTAAGTATGAACTAGAAAAACCATTTTGTTTGTGATTTATAGCTTTATATTCAATTTTATTTGTATTAAATTACCTTAATTCTCAATAAGTTTCTGTTCCATTCATAAAACAATATAGACTTCCACCAGTGACCAAAACATACATGTGAATTCCCAGGGGTGTTCATAAAAATTTTAATATAGTGGATAAAGTAGCTGGCTTTATTTTCCATAGGTACTGAGATATCACAGTGATGGTCAAAGCATAAGATCCAAGATAGAGTAGTCAGAAAAATATTGAATTCAGAGCCTGCTGCTTTAATTTAATGCAGGGGAACTAGCCCTACACATTGTGGCTGTGGGATCGGATGAATGCAAAAGTGAGTGCAGGAGAGTTCACCCTCCTAAACTGTGCTAAAGCCCTGATTCAGCAAGGTACTTCAGCACGTTTGACTTCAGGCATGTTAGCGGTCCCATGAAGTCAATGGGACTATATGTGTGCTTTAAGTATAAGCTTAAGTGCTTTGTTGAACTGGGGCCTAAATTCAGTTTGGATAGACCCCAGACTTTGGCATTTCACATTAGTATTTGGTGTGATTGAGAACTGGGTCTGCTTTTCTTCTAGAAATGTACAAAAAGATTAACCACCCTTATGTGGTAGGCTCTTTATTAAAGAGTTATAGTTAGAAAAATGGCTATGTAAACATAGTACCTTCTTAGTCAACATTAAACATTTCATTAGCACAAAATTTATTACATTCAGACATTATTTTGAAGTGGCAAGTCATATTCTGAGGGCGGCTAATAAGTAGAGTTTGGAATTATTTTTGTTATATGCCAACCACTCAGGGATTTTTTCCCAACAATTTATCAGGACAGACTGAAATTTCCTGATACTCTTCCTGCATCTCTGTTTTGAGTGTAGTGAGTTTCAAGGGCTTACCTTTGATGACAAGTGACAGGGCAACTGAGTTGCCTATAATATATAAATATTTAAATAAAGTAATAAAGGCACAGAAAATATCTATAAAAGAAATAGGAAGTGATATGGGATAAACCAAATCTAAACCAAACCTAATGTTAGCTAATTAATTACCAAGAACTCTCTGCAATATTGCAATATTTACTAAAGAACAGTACTTGTGCCTGGGTGTCCCAACAGATACTCAATCCACAGACCTTTTCTAAGATGCTTTCAGTTCCCTGGGGCTCTACAGTAAACCCCTATAGGAGACTCAGATCAACAATTCCTTTCTTTAGAACTTATTTTCTGAGTCAAAGGTAAAACCCCACCTTTCCAGGTAGTCAGTCTCCAGCTGCCCTTTAACACTTTAATCCTGGGACCAGACAAGTTCCCCATTCTAGACCTTCTCCACTCAAACGTAATAATAATTCTTCACATTTGTACAGCTGCTTTCATCTGAGCATCTTACCATGTTTTTACAAACATTAAGGACTCAATTCTCCCTTAATAGGAGTTACTCATAGCCTCCAGTGGGAGAATAGGGGACTAATTGATTAGGGTTTACAAGAACCCTGAAAGGTCCCATTTTACAAGTGGGGAGAACTGAAACTTGGGGAAGGGAAAAATGATTTGTCTAAGGTCACACAGAGAGGTTAATGGCAGAGCCAAGAATGGAGCCCAGAGTGTCTGACTTCCCGACCCAGGCTGTACACATCAGCCCGCACACACTCTTCTGAACTCAGCAAGGCATCCTGAGCTCATTGCTGACATGTGTGAGGGATGTACAGAACAGCTTCATTAGCTGCCTTACAATGTGCGGGGGTTGGCAGCCTTAGTAAAACTTGTGAAGCCTGTCTCACTCATTCTTTTTTTTGGGCAATGAGAGCCAGGTCATGTTTTGGGGTATCTTGGATTAGCAATTTATCTCCAGTTCATTCCTAGGATGCTATTAGTTGTGGCTGACACATAGAAAGAGTTGCTACCAGTGTTGTAGGATTACATTCTCTCTATGTGGAAGTCAGCTCATGGTAAGTAAAGCTCTTCATAAAACTAGGCATTAGAACTATCCTTGCCTCTGCTACTGATTGCACAATTTGCCCCAGAGGTCACACAACAAATTTCTCTGTGCCTCAGTTTCCCATTTGTAAAATGAGAATAAGGATACTCACTCATCTTTGTGAGTGTCTTTGAGATCTGTAAGGGAGAAGATCTATGTAAATGTTAAGTATTGTGAGTCAACATTAAATAGAAGTTTCTCACATGCATCCAGAGGGGAATAAACTTTTACTGAAACATAATCTAAGCATAGAAGTCACAGCAATTGCATCAATGACCTGGCAACAGTTACATTTCATAACGTTCTCACTCTCTTTTTCATATACAGGCATGAGAAAATGCTTCCCCCATTAAGATCACATAGCAGGGCTTTTCTTTGTTCAAAATGCCTGCTAAAACATTTTGGTTTATGTAGAGGCACAAAGTAGTATTACCTGTGGGGCTTCAGGCTGAGGGGGCCTCCGGGCAAAATACTCTACATGCTGAAGAGAAAATGCAGTTACTGAAGTCAAGTTTATGTTTTTTAACCTATTTTTCCTGAGATAACTTTGTCAGATTGTCAAACAAACTCTCCAATGGGATTTGAGTCACAGCCACATTAAACTGGAATCCAATCTTGTTATGCTGGCCTCAGCTAGTGGATATTCCCTCTGAGCAAGCCTGCACTGTATTAAGCTGCCTTCTGTTTCTTCAACCTAAACTGTGAATGTATAATCATATTTCCTTTTGAAAATGGCTTGTTTTTCTTCATTACAGAAGCAGGATTGATTTTCCTATAGAGTGTTACACGTGTAGAAATAGCTATAATCAAATTTCAGTATAATGTCCCTACACAAGTAATTCTTCCAATTAAAATTGTATCCACTTTGCAGACCAATTGTGCTGAATTCTAATTTCAGTCACCCCAGTATGAATCCCGAATAGCTCCACTGAAATCACAGGACAAACCTTCAACTCCTATAATCAAAGTGAATGGAGCCACACCAGTTTACATCAGCTGAGAATCTGCCTTCATATTTTCTATGTAATGTGGAGTTACACTTTACATTGGTGTAACTGAAATAAAAATTTGATCCAACTGACTAAAATAAAGTCCCTGCAGCACCATTGAATTGAAAACACTGTATTTTTTTTACAGTGTCCCAAACATTCTCTCATCTAGCCCTCCATAAATATGAGCAAGGCTGGTCATAAGTATAGTAGTATCACAGATAAAGTATTTTTTGGCTTCCAGAGTTAGTTTTAAAGAGTCCTCTATGATCTGAGCATAATTCCCTACAGCATAGAAAAGAGAGAGGGATGTCCCACCAAGAAAAGCTTATGTTCTGGATGAACAGCCCTGAAGTAAGAAAGGTGAGAAATTCTGGCTAGCCACAAAGAAAAACATGCTTCATCCAGGGCTGGCTCCAGGCACCAACTTACCAAGCAGGTGCTTGGGGTGGCCACTTCGGAGAGGGGTGGCACGTCCAGCTGTTCGGTGGCAATTCGGCGGACGGTCCCTCACTCCTGCTCGAAGCGAAGGACCTCCCGCCGAATTGCCGGCCGTGATCGCGACTTTTTTGTTTTTTGTTTTTTTGTTTTGTTTGGCTGTTTGAGGCGGCCAAAACTCTGGAGCCGGCCTTGGCTTCATCACTGTGCCTTCTGAAATGTGCTGCCTCTGTATAGTTCCTATGCCTGTTTCTGAGTTTGTATGGCTATACAGCCATGCCTACATAAATGGGATGTGGATTGTTCAGTTAACTGGACAACCCAGCCAAAATCCGCTTGTCAAGCAACTTTCCAAATGTCTTGATTTTTCTCCAGACACTTCCCATTCTTATGGAACTTTCTTCCCTCCATCAGTGTCCTTTCCTCCCTCTGGGTGGTGTCTTCTGTGGCTTTTATTTTTTCTTCATTAGGAAAACTCATTATGCATCTTAAATGGACATTGATGTAGCTCAAAAGCTTGTCTCTTTCAGCAAAAGAAGTTGGTCCAATAAATGTTATTACCTCTCCCACCTTGTCTCTGTCAGGTAGAAGAGACACATTAGGCATTGCCTAATAAGTCCACCTTAGTTGACCTGCACTTCATAATACCTGTCAAAGAGAAATTCAAAACAAGCCCAGCTAAGACAAGGGGACAAGTCTTGTGATCAGATATCATAACAATGATTCCACAATTCTTCCAAGTAGCCTAATAGCTTCAGTAAGTGCCTGTCACTTCCTTCAAATGTAACTTGCTCATGTAACACTTCTGATAGAAGGCAACTGTAACTAGTCACCCACCATATAAAACCTCATTTTCACAGGTAATGCTTACATACAGTAGAATCTCAGAGTTACAATCACCAGAGTTACGAACTGACCAGTCAATCACACACCTCATTTGGTACCAGAAGTACACAATCAGGCAGCAGCAGAGACCCGCCCCCCCCAAAAAGCAAGTACAGTACGCTGTTAAATGTAAACTACTAAAAAATAAAGGAAAAGCAGCATTTTTCTTCTACATAGTAAAGTTTCAAAGCTGTATCAAGTCAATGTTCAGTTGTAAACTTTTGAAAGAACAACCATAATGTTTTGTTTAGAGTTATGAACATTTCAGAGTTATGAACAAACTCCATTCCCGAGGTGTTCTTAACTCTGAGGTTCTACTGTACTTGGCTGCCATGGAGACATACTGTCTCTCTCTCATACACTCACACCACACACACACACAAGTTTCTGAGATCCTGATTTAAGATGATAATTCAGACGGAAGAAAATCTATATATTTAGATATAGGTCTCTATCCTGGGCCCCAGGTCTGGTTGTTTTGTGGCACTAAGGCAGTACAAAGCAGCCTGAATGCTGCTGTAAAAGAGCAGCTGAGTATCCCCCCCATTATAGGGAAATTTATAGGTAGGGCAAAACTGGTGTAACTGGTTCTAGGCCCCCTCCCCCTTCTTGATGTCGGGGTCATGTCAGAGACAAATGAGAGGTGGAAAGTGGCTGGACAGATAATTGGTTACAGGTGGCTTAATGTCAAGCAGTTGCACGAAGAGCTATTTCATCACCAAGTCAACCGAAAGGTGGCTTAGAGCTGCTTTTTTCCTCCCCACCCTCTTTCTTCAGCTGTACAGAGTATAAATTCAGTACACCTAAGGATCGAGCCCATGGGGCCTAATTCTCCACTGGAATATACAACAGGCCTGATACTTCACCATCTTGCACCTTAAGTAGCAATTTACATCTGTGCAAAGTGGGTGTAAAATGCTACCAAATTTTACATCCACTTTGTACACATGTAAATGACTACACAAGTTGCAGGACAGTAAAGTATTAGGCCCATTTGAATATCTATAACTATATGCAGATAATTACATATGGGAGGGAGGGATAGCTCTGTGGTTTGAGCATTGGCCTTCTAAACCCAGGGTTATGAATTCAATCCTTGAGGGGGCCACTTAGGGATCTGGGGCAAAAATCTGCCTGGGGATTGGTCCTGCTTTGAGCAGGGGGTTGGACTAGATGACCTCCTGAGGTCCCTTCCAACCCTGATATTCTATGATTCTATTCTATATGCTGTATACTCTCACCTGCTGCAAAATATGTTTTCCTCCTGGGTGGTGGAACACAGCAGTGCCTAAGAACACACAGCAATACATAATGTGCATAATACATTATGAGCAATAAAAAGACAAAGGAAAGTGTTGGTCCTCAACTTAGCAGAGAAGGTGCGCTAATAAAGGATGACATGAAGAACGCTGTAGTGCTTAATGTCCATTTTGCTTCAGTCCTCACTAAAAAGGTAAATTGTGGCCAGAGATTTAACACAATTAATATGAACAACCAGGGGGAAAGAATACAAACCAGTATAGGGAAGGAACAGGTTAAAGAATATTTAGATATGTTAGATGTATTCAAGTTGGCAGAGTCTGATGAAATTCATCCTAGGATACTTAAGGAACTAGCTAAAGCAATCTCAAAACCATTAGCAATTATCTTTGAGAACTCATGGAAGATGGGTGAGGTCCCAGCAGGGCCGGCTCCAGGCACCAGCCTGGCAAGCAGGTGCTTGGGGCGGCCGCTCCGGAGAGGGGTGGCACATCCAGCTATTCGGCAGCAATTTGGCGGGCGGTCCCTCGCTCCCTCTCAGAGTGAAGGACCTTCCGCCGAATTGCCGCCGCAGATTGCTATTGCGATCGCGGCTTTTTTTTTTTTTTTTGGCTGCTTGGGGCGGCCAAAACCCTGGAGCCGGCCCTGGGTCCCAGGAGACTGGAGATGGGCAAACAGAGTACCTATCTTTAAAAAAGATGACCTGTGAAATTATAGACCAGTCTTTCTTTAATACCTGGAAAGATAATGGAACAAATGATTAAAACAATCAATTTGAAAGGTTTGAGAGGATAATAGGTTTATAAGTAATAGCCAATATGGATTTGTCAAAAACAAATCAAACCAAACCAATCTAATTTCTTTCTTTGACAACATTACTGGCCTAGTGGGTTGGGGGAAGCTGTATGTGTGATGTATCTTGATTTTAGTAAGGCTTTTGACATAGTCCCGCAGAAGCTATCTGAAGCCTGCATCCCAAGCAAGGGGAAAATATTTATAAGGAAGGGTTGCAGACCAAACTGGATGAGCATCTCAAACTGGTTATTAAGAGAAAGCAGAAAGCCTAGAAGGAATGGAAGATGGGATGGATCAGCAAGGAAAGGAGGTCAGAAAGTGCAGGGAAAAAGTGAGAACAGCAAAAGCCAAGCAGAGTTGGACCTTGAAATGGAAATGAAAACCAATAGTAAAAAGTTCTATAGTCATATAAATAGAAAGATATCAAGAAAAGAAGAAGTGTGAGCTCTAAGCATTGAGGATGGGGTGGAGATTAAAGATAATCTAGGCATGGCCCAACACCTACATGAATACTTTGCCAAAGTTTTTAATAAAGGTAATGAGGAGCTTAGGGGTAGTCGCAGGATGACTAAGGGAAATGAGGATATGGAAGTAGAAATTACCATATCCGAAGTGGAAGTCAAACTCAAACAGCTGAATGGGACCAAATCAGGGGGCCCAGATAATCTCCATCCAAGAATATTAAAGGAACCGGCAATGAAATTGCAAGTCCAACAGCAAGGATTTTTAAACTCAGTGATGATAATCTATGACTGAAGAATTGCTAATATAGTACCTATTTTTGAGAAAGGGAAAAAAGTGATCTGGGAAACTACAAGTGCATTAGTTTGACCTCAAACATATGCAAGGTCTTTGAACAAATTTTGAAAGAGAAAGTAGTTAAGAACATGGAAGTAAATGGTAATTGGGATAAAATACAACATAGTTTTACAAAAGGTAGATTGTGCCAGACCAACCTGATCTTTTGCTCTGAGAAGATAACTGATTTTTTAGGCAAAGGAAATGCAGTACATCTAATCTACCTAGATTTCAGTAAAGCATTTGATACAGTTCCACATGGGAAATTATTAGTTAAATTGGAGAAAATGGGGATTAATATGAGAATTGAAATGTGGATAAGGAACTGGCTAAAGGGGAGACTACAATGGGTCATACTGAAAGGTGAACTGTCAGGCTGGAGGGAGGTTACTAGTGGAGTTCCTCAGGGATCAGTCTTGGGACCAATCTTATTTAACGTTTTCATTAATGATACAAAAAGTGGGAGTATGCTCATACAATTTGATACGGCATTGCTAATATGGAGAAGGACTGGAATGTCATACAAGAAGAACTGGATGATCTTGAAAACTGGAGTCATAGAAATGGAATGAAATTTTATAGTGCAAAGTGCAAATCATGCACTTAGGGACTAAAAACAAGAATTTTTGCTATAAACTGGGGACATATAAGTTGGCAATGACAGAGGAGAAGAAAGACCTAGAGGTAGTAGATGATCACAGAATGACTATGAGCTGTCAGTGTGATGTGGCTGTGAAAAAGGCTAATGCAATCCTAGGATGCGTCAGGTAAGGCATTTCCAGTTGAGATAGGCAAGTGTTATTACTGTTTGTAGTGAAGTGAAGTGGCCTCCCTCCAAGACAGAGTGGGAGGGACCACTCTCCGCCCCTGGGGGGCAGAGCCAGGCCAGGCCCTCCCCTCACGCCAGAAGCTGAGAGGCAGGACAGGAAGTATAAGAGGTGGAGCCTCTAGCTCAGTTAGGGCAGGGCCAGGGAAGGAGTCAGATACCTCTTCCTTGCTGCTGGCCCCAGGACCAGGGACTGAGCAGCACCAACCTCTGCCCCTCAGAGGAGGACTCTGAGGAGCTGCCGGGACTGCTGTCAGATGCATATCCTGAGGAACTGCTAGGACTGCCAGCTGCTGAATGTCTCAGTGAGATGGAGGACCCTTTGCCCATGGAGCCTATCCCCGACTGTGGTAGGAAGTAGCCTAGGGAAATCAGACTTTAGTCTGGTTTTGCTGTCAGAGTGTGAGTCAGTGTGTTTCGGTGGGATCCCTGCTGACCTAGTGGCAGAGCCCTGTGCCACTTTCACCGCCCTGGACTGGGACCCAGTGAAGCAGGGTGGGTGTGGGCCCTCCTGCCCCTGGCTGCCAGCCCCACCCCTGGGGGTGGCAGTCTCCCTACCTTAGGCTGGATAGCTTGTGTTTGCTTATTGCTCTGTCCTGCCTGAGGGCCAGAGCCCCCTATTTGCTTATTGCTCTGCCCTGCCCAAAGGGCCAGGGCTATAGACTGTTGATTTGCTAATTCCTCTGCTACTTAACTTTGATCGCTGTGACGTAGTGAAGCGGAGCAGCGTCCCTCCAAGACAGAGGGAGAGGGACAACCACCAAACCACTACACCGTTATATAAGGCAGTTGTGAGATCTAATCTGTAATACTGAGTGCAATTCTGGTCTCCCATGTTTAAGAAAGATGAATTCAAACTGGAACAGATGCAGAGAAGGGCTACAAGGATGATCAGAGGAATGGAAAATGTATCTTATGAGAAGAGACTCAAGAAACTTGGCTTGTTTAGCCTAACCAAACAAAGGTTGAGGGGAGATATGATTGCTCTCTATAAATACATCAGAGAAATAAATACCAGGGAGGGAGAGGCATTATTTAACTTAACCCCAATGTTGACACAAGAACAAATGGATATAAACTGGCCATGAACAGATTCAAGGCTTGAAATTAGATGAAGGTTTCTAACCATCAGAGGAGTCAAGTTCTGGAACAGCCTTTGAAGAGGAGCAGCCGGGGCAAAACACCTAACCTGTTTCAAGACTGAACTTAATAAATGTATGGATGGTATGATGAGATTGCCTACAATGGCATGTGGCCCATCTGCTACTGTTAGTAGCAAATATCCCCAACAGCCAGAGATGGGACACTAGATGGGAAGGGCTCTGAGTTACTACAGAGAATGGTTTCCCAGGTGTCTGGCTGGTGGGTCTTGTTGACATACTCAGGGTCCAACTCATTGCCATATTTGGGGTCGGGAAGGAATTTCCCCCCAGATCTGATTGGCAGAGGCACTGGGTTTTTTTCACATTCCGTTGCAACATAGGGCACTTTCTGGGTTGTTCTAGAGTAAATGGTGAATTCTCTGTAACTTGAAGTTTTTAAATCATGATTTGAGATTTTCAGTAACTCAGTCAGAGGTTATTACAGGAGTGGGTGGGTGAGGTTCTGTGGCCCGCAATGCAAGCAGTCAGACTAGAGGATCACAATGGTCCTTTCTGTTCTTAAAGTCTATGAATCTATAAGACAGTCTCATAAGCAAACTAGGGAAATGTGGTCTGGATGAAATTACTATAAGGTGGATCCAAAACTGATTGAAAGATCATATCAAAAGTAATTATCCATGGTTTTCTGTCAAACTGGGAGGTCGTACCTAGTGAGGTCCTGCAGGAATCAGTCCTGGATCCGGTACTACTCAATATTTTCATTAATGACTTGTCATAGATAATAGAGTGGAGAGTATGCTTCTAAAATCTGCGGATGACATCAAGGTAGGAGGGGTTGCAAGAACTTTGGAGGACAGAATTAGAATTCAAAACAACCTTGAAAAATTGGGGAATTGGTTTGAAATCAACAAGATGAAATTCAATAAAGATAAATGCAAAGTACTTAGCTTAGGAAGGAAAAAATCAAATGCACAACTACCAAATGGACAGTAAGTGCTATGAGGTAGTACTTATGAAAGGATTTGAGTGTTATAGTGGATCACAAATAGAATATGAGTCAACAATATGATGCAGTTGCAAAAAATAATATCAATCTGGGACATATTAAGAGGAGTGTCATATGTAAGACATGGGAGGTAATTGTCTGACTCTACTCAGCATTGATGAGGCCACAGCTGGAGTACTGTGTCCAGTTTTGGGCACCACATTTTAAGAAAGATGTTGACAAACTGGAGAATCCAGAGAAGACCAACAAAAATGATAATAGGTTTAGAAAACCTAATCTATGGGGAAAGGTTAAAAGAACAGGACATGTTTACTCTTGAAAAAAGAAGATGAGGAGGGACATGATAACAGTCTTCATACACGTTAAAGGCTATAAAGGGGGACAGTGATCAATTGTTCTTCGGGTCCACAGAAGGTACAACAAGAAGTAATGGACTTAATCTGCAGAAAGGGATTTAGGTTAGCTATTAGGAAAAAACATTGCAGCTATAAAGGTAGTTAAGCACTGGAATAGACTTCCAAGAGAGGTTCTGGAATCCCCATCACTAGAGATTTTTAAGAACAGGTTAGACAAACGCCTGTCAGGTCGAGGTATATTTGGT
This sequence comes from Trachemys scripta elegans, assembly GCF_013100865.1. Taxonomy (NCBI): domain Eukaryota; kingdom Metazoa; phylum Chordata; order Testudines; family Emydidae; genus Trachemys; species Trachemys scripta. The sequence continues at coordinate 170,102,159 of NC_048299.1, forward strand.
CCTGCCTCAGCACATGGGACTGGACTAGATGACCTCGAATGGTACCTTCCAGCTCTACATTTCTAAGATTCTACATTGCATTTTAGCACAAGAAGTGAAGAACACGGCATATAACTGAAATTATAGGAGTTACTGGATTTGTGATTCATCCAAACCCAAGAAGTACTGAGCTCTCTTAGGAAAGCCTGTTCTCATGAGATTCCCAAGGTAAAGATGTCCAGGTAGTTGAGATAAACATCCAAACATTTAAAAAGTGCAGGGGCTTTGATTGTTGCCAGCTTCTGTACTGAAGACACAAGCAGGGATATTGGTGTGCTGCTTCCTCCCTGTTTGCAACCACTCCAAAACTAGTCACACTCTGGCCCTTATATTAATTAAAAACATGAAAATTAGATGAGTAACACACTTCCCTTTGGTGTCCTATACAAAGTAAGTGTGGTGGCTTCAGTCCAGTACCCAGTGAAGATGTGTCTACATTGCAAAACTGCCACCATAATTGGCAGTAATTGACACTCTTGTTGGCAATCTCATTAGAGAGTCCAAGGCCTGAGTGAGCATGGAGATTGAGTAACCACCTTGCCCTTACTAATGGTCCCCTCAGATTTGGGTTGATGTACATTGGCAGGATGATGTGTGGAACTTAAATTACCTGACACCCATGACAAACTTGTTCTGTGGCTAAATAGAGGACTTCAGTCTCCAGAACTATCGACTCCTATCCCTGCTCCTTTTTTATTTGTCCCAAAAAATTAAGTTGACCCTTTTCTCTTTGTAGCCCCTCCCTTCTCTTTAGAGCCTTAAGAAAATCCACCCACTTCGTGGAGGTCAAATAGTCCTTTCCGGAGCAGGAAAATCACATATAAAAATAGAAATAAATAGAGACAAACAAACAAAAGCATCCCTTTTACTTACATCCACTTAGTATTATCTATTGGTCTTGTTCCATTGGAGAACAACACGTTATTAAGCGACTCAAGTCCTGCCACGTGTTAGTGCCCCAGAGGCGATTCACCCATGTGTTAAACATTTTAACTCCCACAATAGAAGCATACGTTATATATTTCAATGACAATTCACTTAGTGTTTACAGATGAAACACTGGGGAACGTATCCCAGCAAGCACAGAGTTTGCTTTTGATACCAAGAGAGCGGGCAGTAAAATCATGTACTGTATGATGTTTGCTAGACAGATGTGTCTTGTGGCAGTCAGCAAACCAGATGCCCAAGTTCATGTCAATGAGTTAATGTGTACATCAGCCTCTGCAAAGTACAGAGAGTCCTGAGCATGTTTTACTTCCGCAGGCACCAGATAGCTAGGAGCGTGGGGTTAGTGTACTTTGAGTTTCTCAGAAATATAACAGGTCCTTTAGGCTTCAGCAAAGGAATTGGCCTTTCTCAAGTGGTCATTCTGAAAGCATACTGCAATAGGAAAGATGGAAACATTACAGGATACTTGCTCAAATTTCTTGTGCTTTCTAGGGGAAAATAGGTTTCCCATAAAGTTGTTTGTACATGAGGGCAGTATGCACACATGGAGGAAGAAACAGGCAAGAAGGAGTTGGGAGAGTTAGGCCAAAATGGAATGTTTCATTGCACAGCCCTCTAAAACAATCTGGCATCCTGAACGTGGCATGTAGTTTGGAAGAATGTTCCTGTTTCAGTTTCCTTTAAGTAGATTTGACTTTGTCTCATTTAAAGCGAATGTGTTGCTTTGTTGACATGAAAGTTTTGATGACACACCATCCTAATTGTTCGCTATTCTATAGAAGCACAAACCTGCAGCCGATTCTCTATGACATGTTTTTGCGCTTCTCATTGTTACAGTTTTCCACCAACTGATCATCACAGCAAGTCAACCTGCAAATAAGCACTCCTGAGCACTTTAATGAGGCCCTTATCCACAGCCAACTTAGGAATACTCATTGGGCTCCTTCTCGTCTCGCCCCTGTTGAACGACAGCAACTCCAAATAACCCTCCTATTAAAATGAAAGCATTGCTGTCAAAGATGTCAGGTTGAAGGGGCGGCAAGCCTCTGAAGCCAGTTATTGCATCATTCGTTTGCTGAGCCAAGGTACAGTGCCTACCGGAGTGATTAGAGCAATTACTCAGCACTGTCTGTCACAGTCAATCAGATTTGTCCAGCCTGAATGTAGAAATGACCTAGACCTGCCTTTCTCGCAAAACATTATTATTGGATGTCATCTCAGCCTTCAGTGGCTTCTCTGTAAATGCCCAAGTTGAAAACATTACTGAGAACTTACTTCCTAGCAATTATTTTTCTTTCATTTCTCAACTTGATAGGTCCCTCCAATCATTTGAAACACGCTTTATTTTTCTTGTGTCTTTTCTCTTTTGTTCCTCCCAAAATGTATTGTGACTTTGTGCCACTGAACCAGCAAAAGCACTCCAAGACACCAAAGCCCTCCTTTCCCTTTTATTAATTTAGCACAAGCTAATGGAGGCCATTCATTGAGAGCCATATGAGTTGAAGGTATGAGAGAAACTCCAAGTAAAAAAAATAATGTAATCCTAATGAATCCAAATCTCTGTATATTACGGCTTGATTATAGTATGGAAAAGATTAGCATTTTCTTTAACCTAGAATCATTATCCCATACTGGATATGATTTAGGTTTCAGATTGGTAGTCATGTTAGTCTGTATCAGCAAAAACAACAAGGAGTCCTTGTGGCACCTTAGAGCTAACAAATGTATTTGGGCATAAGCTTTCGTGGGCTAGAACCCACTTCATCAGATGCATGGAGTGGAAAATACAGTAGCAGGTATAAATACACAGCACATGAAAAGATGGGAATTGCCTTACCAAGTGGGAGGTCAGTCTAATGAGACAATTCAATTAACAGTAGGATACCAAGGGAGAGAGAATCACTTTTGTAGTGGAAATAAGAGTGGCCCATTTCAAACAGTTGACAAGAAGGTGTGAGTAACAGTAGGGGGAAATTAGTAAGTGGGAAATTAGGTTTTGTAGTGACCCAACCACTCCCAGTCTTTATTCAGGCCTAATTTGATGGTGTCCAGTTTGCAAATCAATTCCAGTTCTGAAGTTTCACATTGGAGTCTGTTTTTGAAGTTTTTTGGTTGAAGAATTGCCACTTTTAGGTCTGTTATTGTATATACTATAGTAAATGGCTTATTGGGTTAAAATACCCAGAAAAATTATGTATTTAGTGTTATTTAAAGAATAAACTAAATCAGTGCTTTCCAACTTTTTTGCATTTGCGACCCCTAAAAAATTTCAAATGGAGGTATGGACCCCTTTGGAAATCTTAGTCATAGTCTGCAGACCACAGGGGATCCTCAAACCACCTTTGAAAACCACTGTTCTACAGTAACAAGAATCTTTTGCGGACCCCTTAGACGTAGTCGATGGACCCCCAGGGGTCCGCGGCCCACAGGTTGAAAACCACTGCATTAAAGTCACCCTGTAATAACCCTCCATCTTCTTGCTATGTGGTGGGGGCTGGAGTCCTTAACTTGACTTTCCACCTACAAGATTGTATAACAGAATCACACTTCAATCATCTGATTCAGCCTGAGCTATTTGGCCCCCATATCTGGCCAGTAGTTCTCACTCTTATTCTTTATTACAGATTCAGTTTTACTAAGGATCCTTGTGATCAACAGAAAAAACAAATCAACCACACCTTGTGTATTTGGTGTGTTATTACTACTTCAAGCCAGGGGGTGTGGCAGCACCCCCTGCAAATCTAGATCCAGTACCGCTGGCCCCAGTTTTGTTTGGGTCCACAACTCTTATTCTTGAAACACCCACCCACCTAAACCTAAACCTCACTCTCAAAACATAATGAGATTCAGTGATGGTCAAATGGGCATCAGCAGATGGCTAACCTAAGTCTGTCCTCAGCAGTCCACTGAAGTTTACACCACTAGCTCTGACTTTGATCTATAGGTGCTAGGCTAGATTCTGTAAAGCAAGGTTAACCATGTATGCTACTGCCAGAATGGGTTCTGTAAAACGGATTCCTTAAAGCCTGTTATTATCAGGTCCTGGCTCCACAAAGCCAGCTTTGGTAATTTAGCTACAGATGATTCCGGTTCTACAAAGGCAGCTCTATGAGCTGTGTTGCTATTAGGTCTGGCCCCACACCAGGTTCAGAACTTCTGGGTAGAAAACCCAAAGCAAAGCCCCTTGGATAGTATGCCTATCCTTTTCTACACAGTCTCTAATAAAATCTCTCACCTTCTTGTTGAATATGGGGTTCCTACCCAATCAGAGGCCACTGCCAGTCAGCTCAGGGTGACCCACTTTCCCCAGGCTATACTTTTCACAGGTGCGCCCCCTTGGACAAATACATTCACCGTTTAATATAATTTCCAGAACAAACTAATGCCAAACAATATAACATAAAACACTAGACAGAACTGAACTGGGGTGAAATTATAATATTTAAAATAAGATGACCAGAACTAGCATTTCCCCTTTCTCCTATACAGGGAGCAGAGAAGTTCTTTTCTCTTTAAGTCTTATAGCTCTGGAGCTTACACTTCTTTTTAGCAAGCACAGATTTACTAAGGTCAGTAAAAGTAGCAGTATCAGTTATGATGATAAAGTTTTTAAAGCCTATCTTTGAGGAAAGTAAATATTACTTCCTTTCCCCATTTTCACAGATGGGGAAACTGAGGCAAAGAGGGTCTTATGTCAGTTGCCCAAGGTCACACAGGAAGCACGTGGAAGAAGCAGGAAAGAACCAACCTCTGAGTCTTATGCTTGTGTTTTAGCTACACAGCTATCCTTTCCATCTCCCTGACAGACGTTCTCTAATTCAACCAATTCAAAGGCAGCCTGTTGTTTCTGCAGAGCGTCACCACTAATTAGTCACATTATGGAGTTCTAGCTTCCACTTTAATAAGACTTCCACTAGAAGCATGCAGGCTGCTGTACACACTAAAGCTACATGCAGCAGAGGGTGACTCCGGATAATTATATAAAAATAATTTATATTGCTTTTTTCATTTAACAGAAGCATATAAGAAAATCTGCACAGGTCCTGTGCAAGAGCAGAATATTTATAGACTGTATAGGCGTATTCCTCATAAACAAGTAATCAAAGAAAACTAATGATGAATAGGTTTTTCAGAAAGATGACAAGGGGAGAAGTCTGCCAAAGTAAATACACCAAAAAGTGCCCCTTAAAAATGACTCTGTCATTTCAGTTTACCTGATCACTTGATGCGCGGGACCTGAAGGGCACTTGCTACGGGAAGTTAAATAGCTTTTAAAGTAGCTTGATGTCTTACCAGAGTCTGTTAGCAAGACTAAGGTGTTTCCCTCGGTTATTTCCCCTCAGCACCATATAAAACAAAGGAGTGGAATGTGGGACTGTTTAATGCATTGATTTAAAACTTTCACTTCTCTGGCTGGTGATTACTTATATTTTAGCAAGGCTTGGTTCCCTAGTCAACTGTAATTGCCATTTTGCAAAACAGAACATGCTCCTTTTAAACTTTGCAAATATGAAGGGGCAGAACTGGAGGATCTGGATTCGCAAAACCTTTTTTTCTCTGAGATGCAAAACAAGCTCAATCTAGCCCTCAGTGTTTAGTAATAGGTAATCCTTTTTATTAATTTCTTTACAAAAGGGGCAATATGATCTCAGTTTGAATTCTAACTTTGCTCTTTGGACACATATACACTTTTGGCTTTAACTGTATGAAATATTTATGAAAAATGATTTTTCCAATGGTATTCATGGCATCGTTAATCAAATGCTAGGTAAATTTTTGGCTTATGATGTCAACCATGTCCTGCCCGGGGATTTCTGCCTGGCAAAAAATCTTGTAGTTCTGTTTTATTTTTCCCCTCCTCATTTCCAGGATTCACTTTTTGAAATAACACCACAGGAACAAACTGATCAATCTGTACCAAGCCACATAACTAAGCCCTTTCCAGACAAGAGCATATTCAGCAATAGGTGCATGTAGTGAGGCTGACTGGCCTCCCTCTGACTGGGAGACTGAGGGAGCATTAGATGCCCTTTCGAGGGCGGAGCCTAGATCACCCCGCCCCCCTCGCCGGAAGGATTGGGGCGTGGCCAGAAGTATAAAAGGCCGGCCCGGCAGCTCAGTTGGGGGAGAGCCCGCAACAGATGAGGATGTTCGGCCTGTTGTCCAGAGGCCCCGAGAGGAACCTGCACCTGGCTCTTCCCGACCCCCAGCCGTGGATGAGGAGGGGCCCGGAGTACCTGCTGCCATTTACCCCGAAGAGCCGGAAGAGGCCTGGAGGCCGCAGGTCCCCATGCCTCCTCACCCCGGATGGCTGACCCCCTACACAGTGCAAGGAGGCTCTAGCCCAGCACAGGAGCTCCTTTGCCACTCACCCTTAGAGACTGTGTGTTTGCTGGCTGCCTGAGCCCTGCTCAGGCCAACGCCAGCCCCAAAAGACTGTGTGTTTGCTGGCTGCCTGCGCTCCGCCCAGCCTAAAGCCAGCCCTGAAAGACTGTGTGTTTGCTATCTGCCTGAGCCCCACCCAGGCCAACGCCAGCCCACATGTCATTTGTGCTGCTCTAACCAGTCCTTCAGCCACTCGCTGGCCAGGCTGTTAGTGGAACTGGACATCTGATCGGCATAGCGCACCACACCACAGAACCTCTGAGCGATCTTTCAGCCCTAGCCTTCCAAGTAGCTGGAATTACAGGTGCATGCCACTGTGCCTGACATGCGTTATGATACAGCCTTTAATGACATGATTTTTTTTCAGAGGACCCTTGCCTCATTCAGTGCACAACCTGGATCTGCTCTGGGGATGAACCAGGGTTTGGTAGTGAAGGAGGTTGTTGTCTGTAGGACCCCTGCCTCATTTGTTGCAGAAGTTGGAAGCTTTGTAGTGAATGCGGCAGGGGACTGCAGGAAGAGAAAGAATGGTCTCATGGTTAAGGCTTTTGAATGCCACGCTGGAGATTTGAATTCTATCTCTGCCACTGAGTTCTTATGTGATGCTGGGAAAGTCACTTACAACTGTCTTTTCAGCTGTAGTCACTTCTGCATGTAATTAAAGGCTGTATCATAATGCATATGCACAAGGGGAGAAGAGCTGAATTAATACTGCATGGGCAACTTTCATTCTGGCATTTCCTAAATTTGCAAGTGCTTGACTTTTCAATTTTTTAATCCTTAACTTTGTATTTCCTATTTTTATGGCTTAGTTTATTGATAAGAACAGCCTTAACTAACATTAAACAAAATTTTTGTCTGGGGTTTTCCTTAGTTTTTGAATAGGAAAAAAGTTTTTTTTATATGTGTACTACTAAAATAACAAAGCCCTTATACATTTATTGTCTTCATTGTATACTTTAAAAAGCAACAGAGGGTCCTGTGGCACCTTTGAGACTAACAGAAGTATTGGGAGCATAAGCTTTCGTGGGTAAGAACCTCACTTCTTCAGATGCAAG
>NC_048299.1:170133745-170151106 GCF_013100865.1 Trachemys scripta elegans
TCGCAGGGACCTCTTCCTTTTGTGAGAGTTGGAAATGAAACCCCAAGCCTCACTGACCAGTTCTATAATGTCAAGTTTCTAGATGTGTCAGCTGCCCCACTTCCCTTTGAAAAGGCTGCTTTTTCACTGTAGAAAGAAGTTGCCCAACCTGCATTCTCCGGTGACTGATGTTTTCTTCTTTTTTTAAAAAGGAGAAGCATGATTAAAGGAAATGTCATATCATAGGGAGAAATGGAGTTCCCATAATTTGAAGGTTTCTGAAAGGTTTTTCTGAGTGCCATGCTAAGACTTTGTCTACGCTGCAGTTTAGCAGCGGACATAGCTACAGAGATTAGAGCTGAACTGGTGCAAACCCAGGACTGCCAACTTCAAGCATTCAAAAATCACATGATTTTTTAAAAAACAACACCTTTTGGGATCTTTGTATTTGTCTTCTGGCTTAGGACCTTTATGGGGCACTTCTGTGATGGTTTCAAACTTTTCTCCACAGCCGTAAGGACTAGAAACATACTTTTCTTTTCAAGCAAAGCTGAGATTCTCTGGTAATCACGTGGCTCCAGGAGCTGGGTGCTTAAAGACAAGCACTAAATATCAGGACACTTGTGATAAAATCACAGGAGTTGGCATCATACAAACTCCTAGTGTAGATCTGCTGCACCAGTGAAAATCATGTGCACAGTAGCCGGGTTCTGCTCCTTTAAGTTTCTTCCTTGTGTCTTTTCTCTGGACCTTTAGTATGATTTTAAGCACATTCTGTGGCAGAGACCTGTTCCCCAGACCAGAGTGCTGGTCTCTTCAAAGCTGAGCATTCTTTCCTATGTCCAATTTCCCTAGGGACCCTCCTGGCTATTGGTGTATTCTAGTGCCTGGAAGCAGGGGTGAAAGTAACTTAACAGACTTACCAGTATGCAGGGCGGCCAGGGTTCTGGGCAAGGTGGGGGAGGGCGGCTCTGGTCCCCCAAAAGGGGCAGGGCCTCAGACGGAAGGGGCGGGCCTGGGGCCAGACTCCCCCAGTCTGTGGTGTACTTTATCCAAGATAGGTCATGTGAAAAGGTAATGATTTACTGAATATGAATATCCTCTTTGTCTTGCATCTGAAGAAGTGAGGTTCTTACCCACGAAAGCTTATGCTCCCAATACTTCTGTTAGTCTCAAAGGTGCCACAGGACCCTCTGTTGCTTTTCTCTAATTTAGTTGGCTTTCATCCTTAACAAGGATGTGATCTTTCCAGGAAATTACATTTAGCAAGAACAAAATTGGAAAACTGTTGAAAACTGCAGGCTGAAAGTTGAAAGTCCATTACAATAGGAAGACTTGCTACTATTTCACTCCCTCCAGGATGATCAACGGTACCTTAGTCAGGGATGCGGCCATATTATGAACATGTCCCAGGTGGAGACACAGTCCTGGTGATGCAATACAGTAATTAGGGACTCTGAGTCCAATTCACCATTGCCCTGTTCCTTATGCCACCATTCATTCCAGTGTAAAGTTAATGCCAAATGGGTGTAAAATACTACAAAATCAGTATGGTGGCATGTTATCCCCAATTTACAATGGTTTAAATGTCTACACAAGTGCAGCAGAAAGATAAATTGGGCTTTAGGGGCCAAATTCTCAGTTGGTGCATTGACTTTAATGGAGGCGCACCCATTTACATTAAGCAGATAATTCGTCCCTTGATCTGACATTTGAATACAGGAGTAAACAAGGACTTTTGAAGGTATAAAGTATGTTCTCTCTCTGTCTCACTTTAATGTATTTAGGTTAATTTTTCAAGTATAGATATTACCTTATAACCACTTTGAAAGTCTCTGCTTTCACATACGTTCTACTGGGGTCTTGGAGTTCTATCTGCTTCATGAACTGTCATGACAATGTTATTGATGATGAACATTTTAAATATATATTTAAGATTCTTACTCCACTATGGAATTTATGGGCTTTTCCCCCCTTCCAATGAAGCCAATAACAAAACTCAAATGGCCTTCAAAGACAGCTGAATCAATCTCCAACTGTTGTAACTATAACATTTTAAAATTAGATTGAAGTTTTCCTTTCAAAAATGCCTTTTGTACTGAAAGCATCTCTCCTCTCTGTATTGCACTGCTTGCATGTTTATGACAAAACTGGCTATAATTGCAGCTAAAGAATAATGTAGGTTTAAAAGCTATTAGTCCCAGATGTACAACTGAATTCTAGTCTTCATTACTGAAAACACAGCAGACTGAAGACAACCAGACAAGGTCTGAGCTGCCCAAGGAGCAGTGAAAGGAAAAGGTGATTATTTCGGCAAAAGCCCACAGGTGTATTACCTTGCTTAGCCCTCTTTGACTGCACGTAGGCTGCATCTTTAAGGAACACTGCTGTCGTTTTAGAGGCATTGTGTGGCTATGAATGCCAGGGAGATTTATGTGGTTCATTCTCTGACCTGTGATAATGCATCATTAGAGCCCTCCATCTTTTCCACCTTTGTGAACAAAGACTCATAACAGGGACAATTATGAAAAAATAAAATAGAAGCAGCAGCAGTACAGGGAGACTTGGCTTATCCTCTCTGAACCTCTGCCATAAGTTGAACTGGGACATCTTTATTGCTCTATACACTTATTTATTTTATTTTATTTTGTGGGTTCTACCCCTCCCTCCCTCCTTATAGCTCCTGTTCAGACTCACTTACAGAATTAAAAAAAAAAATACCCCAGCCTCCTTACTGTTTAACTCTTCACTGTATTAGTGAACATTCTAAATCAATTCAGAGATGCACCAGACATCTAAGGGGAGAGGTGAGGTCACCAATGATCCCCTGTGAGAGCTCTGTTGGGTTCTCTGAAGTAAAATGATAGTAGCACAATCTATTTCAGGCCCTTACGTACCTTTGCTTTTATCCTGACCCCAGGCAATCTTTTTATTTGGCTCACTGAAATGTAGGGCTGCTGCTGTGGCTGACTGACTGGGGAATAAGTTTATATCTATTTAACCAAACCAGACTAGCATACCCTCTCCTATGGCCATGGATTCAAACAGTTGTAATGCATTTTTGAGAACATTACTGAGCCTTTTTAATCACGGCTTACTGCACTGGTAGATTAGTACCCAAATGCAGTGACCTTCTTTCTGCAGTGGACTTGAATACACCAGAAAAACAAACCTATGATTCTTTGTCTTGATCCAATAAATTAGGATAAAAATCCCAAGAGAGACAAGTGTGGCATACTTTGCAATTCTGATTGCACCTGTTTTGTAGTGGAAAAATTGATATTTTTAATGAAAACTCTGTTGCCCTTGTCCCTCTGTTTGGGGAGCGGGAGAAAGAGGAGAGGGCACAACAACCAGAATTTATGCACGGCTTCCTACCAATTATGCACTTGACTATTTTTTTAAAACCTACAAAATCTATGTGTGTTAGAAGGTATTATAATGCATTAGTATGACTGTCCATCTTCTGCACTGCATTGGGGTTGGGCGCCACAGATAAGCACAGGGAGGTGAAGGTTGATGTGTGACTGGGTTGTGGTGAGATGTGACAGAGTAAAGAGATCTGTAAAGCCTTACAACTGACTCTCAGACTAACCATAAGCATGAGGTTCCCGGGTCTGATTTTCCATTGCCTTTCCACCTTTTGCCTCCATTGCCAATTCTCCATTGCCTCCACAGTAAAGGCATTTCTATCAGTGCAAAGTGACTGTGAAACACTTTGAGACCAGGATGGTAGAATTTTGCACCTGCTTTGCACTAGTTTAAAGGAATCCACCAAGAGAAAGCCAGTGGAGCATCAAGCCCCTTGATTCAGAATTTGGCAAGAATGCCCTATACCATCCGAGTCAGAGCTCACACACTACGCCTTGCATAAACATAGCAAGGCAAAGACTGTTTCTGTTGGAGACTCCTGTTGTGTGTGCCAAATGGCATCCAGACAATCACAATCTTCTTGGCAGCTGGAACTTGAAGTGTGTTTTGCACATTAGCACAACCAGTCCCCAAATAGGTACCATCATGGTCCAACTGGAAATAGCTTTACCAGGTGAGCGACATGTCTGTCTTTCTGAGTTGGTAGAATCTGTGCTAGGCTGGTCTCAGCTGGAAGTCACTCTTCGCTTGCTCCCAGTGGTACTGAAAATAAATAGTTTAAAACCAAGCAAGCAAACAAACAATCAAACAGCACTCCCCTCCCCCCCCAACAACAAATAAATGGTTCTTTGATTTTGGTGAGCCATTAACAGATGTTTTGCTTACGCATAACTGTATAATTTAATAAAAAAAGAAGTGCCCTCATTTTTCTTCTCTTCTGAAATGCTAGTAGTAAAAATAATTTTACTGCTACCAGATGTCTTCCTAAGGGAGTCAGGTAAAATAGTGAAAATATTATTAGAGAGTTTATAAACAATTTTACAATATACTAATAATTTGTGGTTAAGACTGAGATAGTAGAGGAGTTTTTTTGATGCACAAGACCAATGCAAGGCAAAACAGATTGCATTTTACATAGAATTTTGATAGATATATTGGAGCTTCATGAAGGCAGTTCTGCGGATATAAAGATTTAGTTGCATCTGAAATGATCATTTTTATATGGCTTCTTTATGAAACCCACTAGAAATTGAAACTATAGTTCAACACATGAACTCTTTCCTTATTATAGCCCTGGTTCAGCAAGATACTTAAGCACTTGCATAACTTTAAGCCCCATTTGGGACTACTCATGTTCTTAACATTAGACAGGTGCTTAAGTACATGGCTGAATCAGGGCCTGTGGAATTGTTCCTGGCCCCAGTGAAGTCAATGATACTTTTGTCATTGCCTTGAATGTTCTTGTCAACACTAGATAATTTTTGCTTACATTTTCCACTGTCAGTACCACACATTTTGCTCTAACAGCAGTGAGAGTTCTTCTACAGAGAAGGTGCCCATGGAGATTAGTGTTTTAAGCACCATGTCACATACACCTGCTTAGAGTAGGGTTAGATGACATAGTGCTTAATATGCTGGTGGCTCGCACTGTTGCTAACAATGGTGGAGCTGAAATGGTGGTTCCAATGATGGGCAATTTTAGCAAAAATACCCAAGGCATCAAAAGAAAAAGAGCCCAAAACAAACTGCTTCCCAGAGGCTCAAGGATGGCTTGCACTGAGACATAATGCTCAAGTCTCTGGCATATGAGCCCAAGTCATAGGTGCTGGAATTAGGGTTGCTGGGAGTGTGGCAACACTCCCTGGCTTGAAATGATTTCCATCATCTACAGGGTTTACAGTTTGGTACAGTGGCTTTCAGCACCCCCACAATACAAATTGTTTCAGCACCCCTGGCTCAAGTTGACCTTCCTCAAAGTCCTAGGTGGGTTAGATCCAATGTTTTGGTTCATCATCCCCATCTCTAGTTATAGGGGATTCTGACTGTGAAGAGCTACCTTGGTAGATTGTCATATGTCTTTAGATTCTACCATAATTTCCATCTTCAAACAGTGAATAATGTCAGGAGTGTCTCAGTAATACTAAATGAATAATAAATATTGAATTTCAATAGGGATTCGGTGCTTATCACTCACAGGCCCCTTTGAAAATCCCAGTCAACAATAAGAATGAATAACTGGCTGCCATATAGCTGGTTTCAGTTGTAGATCTAAAAGATCTTTGCCATTGGATTATCATTATTCCCCTTTTATAGTTGTGGAAACTGAAGTACGGAGAGGTCAAGTAACTTGCCAGAAAGGTCCAGCAGGGAACTCTTGAGGTGACTAAGACACCAGTTGAAATGTGTGTAAATGGCAGTGTATTGCACCAGTGGGGACTGCACAAATTAATTCCCAGGGGCACAGTTTTCCTACTGCAGGGTTCTCAAGAGAAAAACGAGAGTTGCTCATAAGCAATGTCAGAAGAACTGAGCCCTCTGAGTTTTGCAGTCAGAGAGCGGTTAGAGGGGACATACTTTTGTAGCATCCTCCCCATTCCTGATAAGCATTGCTGTGGCGCAAACAGCCCTGGAATGCTTGGATCACCTGCTTTTGTCTCCAACAAACCATTTTGATGACAGGTGCTTTTGTGACTACCCTGTTCCCAGAGCAGCAGGCGGCTGGGGTTTTTCTGTAACCTGACCCATCCAGAATGCAGATGACTCCCTGGATAATAGCTGCAGAGTGATCATATGGAAAATTCCACAGTTGGCATTTTCTTTTTACTTTTAGTTGGTTTATCAAGCGAAAAATTAAAACATTAAAAATCTAATGTACCCTTCAGAAAATCTATTTTAATAACACCGCATGTAAAAATGCTTACATTTATCTTTAGAATATTTTCATTCCGTTCCCACTTATTTTTATTGTTTTAAAAATGAAGGACCCTCCCCCCCCCAATAATCCCTTTCTCTGCCTCCTACATGGGCTCCTTAGTCTAGCCTTACTATCTGCAGTCTGGCAATGGGATGTCAGGGAAAAAAATAGCAAGGGGAAAGATGCAAGAGGTATTATGTGCTACTAATCCAAGCGATGCTTACAAAGAATAGTAATGCCGTCCATTTTATAGTATTAATAGCATGCAAATGTTTCAGGAAGAGAACAGCAAATCGCAAAACGTGAAAAAAAACAAACGGAGACGGTGAACATTATTTCATGTAAACTTCATGGTCACAAAGTCAAAGGGAGTGAATATGTACTAAAGTTGAGAGACAGGGAGTAGATGGAGGGAAGGAACAGCTGATAGTGAAGATGAGAATGGTGCGTGGGGAAGAGGGATGAAACAGGGATACTTGGGGTTTCAAACCATGCTCTGGAATGTCATTTGGAATGAAGTATGCCTGCTGTTCTTCCCCACATACAAAAAACATTGTTAATTTAGAGATATAGCTGCTCAGGTGCTTCCCCCATCAGTTCAATTACTAAAAATCAAGGGAACCACCCGCTAAACTTACATTAACAACAATACTAATCTCAAATCACGTCTCACCATCCAAACATCATAATACCAAAGCACACTCAGAAATACTGAACATATACAACTCCCTCTCATTTCCAACATACAACCATCCACAATGCAAACACCTTCTTCCTTAAAAACAACTCCCATGCAAAAGATTAGCTGTTATCTCTGGATTTATTAAGTGGAAATGACAGAGTGGACAATTTAACAATAAAAATAAGTTAAATCAGTACAACAGGGGCTCCGCCTTGGTGACCCTTAGAAAGCCCATCAGATGGTGAAACTGCCTATCAAGCAGAGATAACAGTCTGCTTCTTAGGTGGCTTAGTCTGCCTGTCTTTCACTCTTCTTGCCCCCCCTCCTCTGTATGTCCCTGTAGGTGAGTGGGGCATTACTTCCCAAGGTATCTCAAGTTGGGCATCTACGAACTGGGGTACCCCAAATCAGGGCTACTTTGGAAAAAATTGGCTGAAGGCCCAGATCCTCAAAGGTATTTTGGTGCCTAACTCCCAGTAAAGGCAATGAGAGTTAGGCATCTATATACCTTTAAGGATCTGGGCCTAAATGACTTGAGCAAAGTTGAGTCAGTGGCAGACTCCGAGATAGAATCCAGGTGTCCTTCATCCCAGTTCCCTGCTCTAACCAACAGACAGCTCTTCATGCTCTACCAAGTCATATATTAGAGCTACTGTTCTGATTTTACATTGTTGACCATCAGTCCCAAACATCTCATACCCAATAGACCGGCATTTCCTGTGTACCTTATTGGCCCTTTTAGTAACAATGTTATTTTGCTGGTTGTGAAAAGTCATGATGAAATCATCACACTCACCACACAGAACTTCAGTGAAAGTGCCAGGCAGCGCCTCTTCCTAAAATAAAAATGCTATGCTTGAATCAGCCCATCCTTCCACTCCTGAAACCTGGTGCACCTCTCTGTGCACTTTGGAGATTCTCAGTTATCCATTTTCAGTTACCAGAGGAGGAGGAGTAGAAGGATGAATAGGAGGAAGGAGGGGTCTTACCAAAATAAATAATACTTTATTTTTTACTGTCTAGGTCATTTTTGAGATCCTTTGATAAATAATCAATAATTAGATCTTAAAACACCCATAGTTATTATTGAATCCCTTTCACAGATGGGTAGGCTGAGGCACAGAGAGATCAACTGACTCACCAAAGGTCACACAATGAGGTAGAAATAGAATCAGGAGCCGTGACTCTTTGCTCCAACCACTAGATCATACTTCCTCCCTTTGGGATGCTGGAGAGCTTTGCAAGAGGGGAATATATACTTAAACTTTTACCGGTGGTGTAAAATCCATCTCATTGCTCACACACTTCCAGCATAAAATTATATATATATATATATATATATATATATATATATAGGCACACACATATATACATATGTTATAATTTTGAAAATAATGCTCCAAGAAAGCCTCGTGTAAATCTTGACATTAAACCGATCTTTCCCTTATCTTGCCACTTGAATCATTTATTTAAGCAGTGATAATAAAAGGTGTCAGTAATTCAGTTGTAAGCTCTTGAAGATTTCTGTGCGCACTGACCTTTAAATGTTTGCATCTTGACAGGTGAGCCATTCTTAACGTCTCATGTGAGATATGGTGGGGGCAAGCGGTCAGGCACGCTAATGATAAAATTACCATTTACCTTTTACCTCACCAGTCTCAGTGCCTGACATTATAAATGTAGGTAACCTTTCACCTGAAGGCTCTCTTTCTTCTGCATTGCTAAAGATTATGGGAAAATGAACATGCTTGCAGCTGCAGAAGAAGTCTCCGTTTAAAAAAAACTGCTTTCGGGGCTCCTTTTCCCTTTAATTTTCATTGTTATTATTTTAATCCAAAAAACATAAGTACATATTTTCAGAAAAACAAAAGGATAGAGAGGTCCATTCAATTTTATTTTACAAAGAGAAGATTATTTCTTTTGTTTTTATCTTAATATGTTTTGAAGTGAGGATGCTTATTCAAGCATGTTCCTTCATTCCTTTATTAACAAGAGGGTACTATTACTAATGGATTAATTACATTTTATTGCAGCAGAGGGCTCATTCAAGGATCAGGGCCACACTGTGCTAGTCGTAGTAATGAGTTTGCGTTGATCTTCACTTTTTATCATAGCCACAAGATCCAACTTATTCACCTCTGCTCGTGATCCAAACTTTCCTAAACTTCAGGGTTTTCCAGATTCAGGTGTTTGGGATTTTCCTATTTTACCTAAACAGATATGCCCGTCTGCTCCAACACAGACCCAGGGTCTGAATTACTTGCCCCACAACTGCAGAGTTAACTGAAAGCAGTTTACAGAAGTGTTCTTGTCTTTAACACTCAGATGCCCAACTCCCAATGGGGTCTAAAACCCAAATAAATCCATAAAGCTTATACAGGGTAAACTCATAAATTGTTCACCTTCTATAACACTGAAAGAGAGAGATGAACAGCTGTTTGTCCCCTCCCCCCGGTATTAATACATACTCTGAGTTAATTAATAAGTAAAAAGTGATTTTATTAAATACAGAAAGTAGGATTTAAGTGGTTCCAAGTAGTAACAGACAGAACAAAGTGAATTACCAAACAAAATAAAACAAAACACGCAAATCTAAGCCTAATACAATTGAGTACAGATAAAATCTCACCCTCAGAAATGTTTCAATAAGTTTCTTTCACAGACTGGACACCTTCCTAGTCTGGGCACAGTCCTTTCTCCTGGTACAGCCCTTGTTCCAGCTCAGGTGGTAGCTAGGGGATTCCTCATGATGGCTGCCTCACTTTGTTCTGTTCCACCCATTTATATATCTTTTGCATAAGGTGGGAATCCTTTGTCCCTCTCTGGGTTCCCCCCCCCTCCTTCTCAATGGAAAGACATCAGGTTAAAGATGGATTCCAGTTCAGGTGACATGATCACATGTCAGTGTAAGACTTCATTACCCACTTGCCAGCACACACGTATACAGGAAGACTTACAGGAAAGAGAATTTAGGCTTTCCAGAAACCATGCATACTGTAGATGGGACAACCTTAAGCTATGGCTACATTGCTCCACAGTTCAGACTAGAGGGGTGTGAATAGCAGTGAGCACCAAAGTACTATGTTGTAATTCTTCTGTGTATGGATGCTGCAGGCGTGAACTAAAAGGTTCCTGATTTCCACTGATGTAGTCTTGTTGAAGAGGACTAACTTAATGTGAGTTAAGGACCTGCGACATCCACAAAGGGGAGTTACAGTGCAGCATTTTGGTGCTCACTGCTATTCAAACCCTGAACTATGGGGCAGTGTAGACAAGCCCTTAGTTTCTAGGTGGAACATTAGTTATGGGCCCAGATTTTTAAAGGTATTTAGGTATTGCTGTGCTCAGCATTAAGATGCCTAACTGATTTAGGAGCCAAAGCCTCATTTTCAAAAGTGATTTATGCACATAGCAGCCTAAATCCTGTCAATGGGATTTTGTGTCCTAAATTTCTAAATATCTTTTAAAAATGAGGTTCAGGCAGTTATGCATTTCAATGCTGAGCACAGCAACACCTAAATACCCTTAAAAATCTGGGCCACAGCACTTGGGCAGCATCCATATTTGGCTGATTAGTGTGGCAACAGCAGTTTCTTTGCAGGGTGGAAATGTGCATCCGTCCAGCAAGAGTTAGAGTGATGAGGATGGAAATATGATGCAGACAAAGATAGAGATTTAGTGCATTTCAGTGATTGGGAATCAAATGATCATTGGCTTCAGTTACCTCCCACGAAGAACAGCACACTTAAGATGAATACATAATTTTAATGATAGTCCCATAACTGTTAGGGTTGCTTCATAAATCATGTTAATTTAAGACTTAAAATGCATATCTTGATCATAAATCTTTATATTTGACATAGTGAAATTTGTCACAACATAAATGTTGTTCATGTGTGCGTGTGGAGTGAATCTTCAGCCACAAATCTTGTTGCAGTTTCATTCATGTAGTAAGGAGATATATATATTCGGACTGTCAAGCTATTAAAAAATTAATTGAGTGATTAATCGCACTGTTAAACAATAATAAAATGCCACTTATTTAATTTTTTTTGGATGTTTTCTACATTTTCAAATATATTGATTTCAATTACAACACAGAATACAAAGTGTACAGTGCTCACTTTATATTATTTTTATTTCAAATATTTGCACTGTAAAAAAACAAAAGAAATAGTATTTTTCAATTCACCTAATACAAGTACTGTAGTACAATCTCCTTATCGTGAAAGTTGAACTTACAAATGTAGAATTATGTACAAAATATAACTGCATTCAAAAATAAAACAATATAAAACATTAGAGTCTACAAGTCCACTCTGTTCTACTTCAGCCAATTGCTCAGACAAAACAAGTTTGTTTATGTTTGCGGGAGATAATGCTGCCTGCTTCTTGTTTACAATGTCACCTGAAAGTGAGAACAGGAGTTCACATGGCACTGTTGTAGCTAGTGTTGAAGGACATTTATGTGCCAGATGCGCTAAAGATTCATATGTCCCTTCATGCTTCAATCACCATTCCAGAGGACATGTGTCTATGCTGATGATGGGTTCTGCTCAATAATGAGCCAAAGCAATGTGGACTGACGCATGTTCATTTTCACCATCTCAGGCTAGGTCTACACTGGGGGGGGGGAATCAATTTAAGATACGCAAATTCAGCTACGCGAATAGTGTAGCTGAATTCGACATATCCGAGCTGACTTACCCCGCTGTGAGGACGGTGGCAAATCGACCGCCACGGCTCCCCCGTCGACGGTGCTTACTCCTACCTGTGCTGGTGGAGTATGCGCGTTGATTCGGGGATCGATTGTCGCGTCCCGACGAGACACGATAATTTGATCCCCGAGAGATCGATTTCTACCCGCCAATCCAGGCGGGTAGTGAAGACAAGCCCTGAATCAGATGCCACCAGCAGAAGGTTGATTTCCTTTTTGGTGGTTCAGGTTCTGTAGTTTCTGCATTGGAGTGTTGCTCTTTTAAGACTTCTGAAAGTATGCTACACACCTTGTCCCTCTCAGATTTTGGACGGCACTTCAGATTCTTAAACCTTGGGTCGAGT
Source organism: Trachemys scripta elegans (assembly GCF_013100865.1). Taxonomy (NCBI): domain Eukaryota; kingdom Metazoa; phylum Chordata; order Testudines; family Emydidae; genus Trachemys; species Trachemys scripta. The sequence continues at coordinate 170,145,754 of NC_048299.1, forward strand.
GCTGTAGCTATCTTTAGAAATCTCACATTGGTACCTTCTTTGTGTTTTGTCAAATCTGCAGTGAAAGTGTTCTTAAAACAAACATGTGCTGGGTCATCATCCGAGCCTGCTATAACATGAAATATATGGCAGAATGCGGGTAAAACAGAGCAGAAGACATACAATTCTCCCCCAAGGAGTTCAGTCACAAATTTAATTAATTCATTATATTTTTAACGAGCATCATCTGCATGGAAGCATGTCCTCTTGAAAGGTGGCCAAAGCACGAAGGGGCATATGAAGGTTTAGCATATCTGGCATGTAAATACCTTGCAATGCCAGCTACAAAAGTGTGATGCAAATGCCTGTTCTCACTTTTTGGTGACATTGTAAATAAGAGGAGGGCAGCATTATCTCCTGTAAATGTTTGTCTTAGCGATTGGCTGAACAAGAAGTAGGACTGAGTGGACTTGTAGTCTCTAAAGTTTTACATTGTTTTGTTTTTGAGTGCAGTTATGTAACAAAAAAATCTACATTTGTAAGTTACACTTTCACGATAAAGAGATTGTACTACAGTACTTGTATGAGGTGAATTGAAAAATACTATTTCTTTTGTTTATCATTTTTTTACAGTGCAAATATTTGTAATAAAAAAATAATATAAAGTGAGCACTGTACACTTTGTATTCTGTGTTGTAACAGAAATCAATGTATTTGAAATTGTAGAAAAACATCCAAAAATATTTTGCAAATTTCAATTAGTATTCTATTGTTTAACAGTGCGATTAGTCGTGATACATTTTTTAATCACGATTAATTTTCTGAGTTAATCATGTGAGTTAACTGTGATAATCAACAGCCCTTATATATATAAAATACACACACACACGTGTATACAATTTTAGAAAACCAGTAGTCAAATTGATGTCTACTGTACTCACTTTATTTTTTTGTAATTAGACTTCTACAAGAAATTGTTCCACTTTGGTTTAATCAGAAGATCTGAGTAGGCTCTGCTTCTAAATTCATCAATTCATAGGTAGACACAGAGATCACACACAAGTTCTGTACACCTCAAGCTGTTAATACATAAAAGGCACTGTGATGTATTGATTTTACTTTCTCTTGATTGTGTCAATAAGAAGGTTCTTGAAAGGGTCTGTTCCTACCAGAAAAGAAAAAAATGAGGTATATAGCTAAAAGAACAAAATGAATGTTGCTACGTTAAGAAAAGCCAATACTTCTCCCCTTGCCTGGACCTGCACCATTTCCTCCATCAGTGAGTTTTGTGAGGTAGTGAAGCAGGACAGAGTGCACAGGAAAAACCTTCCTGTGGGAAGCTTGTGCTCAAATCAAATGTGTTGAAAGGGCACTGGCAGGGATGTCATTCAGGCTGGATGAATTGGCAGAGTCATTTCCAGGCTTATCAGATCATGTTCCACTTGTCTGAATACTCTTGTTTTACTTCTGTGCATCAACACACACTCAGCTGCCAGCACCAAAAACAAGACTCTTCTTTTCACTGCACAAAGGGCTTCGCTGTGCATTTTATAAGGCATTCCTCCTATCCCTGTTGCTATTATTTTCCTGGAACGGAATGCTGGTTCTGCATTCAAATGTATACATGCCATCCTACTTAAAATTAGATTTTAGGGTGTGGTGTGCTGCTGACCTTCTGTGTATACACATATCTGTGATCTCCTATGGAGACCTATACTACTCCTTGTCTCCTCTAGGGCATTCATAGGTGAGGCACGCTAAGGTCTGAGCCTCCCAATTGCTGAACACTTCTTGAATGATGGTGTTTTGCATCTTCAACTCCCACTGCCACAGCACCTCGCAGAACTGGCCTCCAGAGTAAATACAGCCATATTACCCTATCATTCAGACTACTGGCAAGGTTTTCCAGCAAAGCTACAGTGTTACCAGGGATCATAGGGGTTTGGCTCTCTATATTAGCGAAATAGGCTGCTTCTAGTATAAACTATCCAGATAATAAAACAATAAGCACCATGAAAAAGCCTGTGTGAGGGTATGTATATGAAAATAAAAATAGACTCATGTAATAAATCGCAGTCATGTTATAAATGGGGCTAACTGCATATAAAGCACAGATATGTAGGTTATATAAATTGCAGACAACAATTATATCATGACTATGCAATCTATTACATAATTCTATAATTTATCCTGCACCTTTGACCATCTCACTCATCCTCTGTCCATTAATCCATTTCCTTGGGATTTATTTTAATATTCCAAATCTCTGGGAATCTTCAACCAACCAACCAACCCCCAGCAAACCAAAACAACAATGACAAAAAATCCCAAGCCCCTCCACAAAACAACAAAAAACCTTCCAGAGAAATCTTTCTTGCTTTCCCCTGAATGTAGCATTAACCCCTTGCCATTCGTTCCTGTCCTCTGAAAGTGCACTAGCCTGAGGTTTGGGAAGGGAAAGATTCAATCTTGGGCTACTGAGATGTTTCAGATTCCACCAGAGCTAGAAAAGGGGCCTTCATTACTATTGGAAAAGGCAGATCCCCAGCTTTAAAATAGGCCATATGGCACTTTGTGTCTAGTCTCGGCAAACCCTGAGATATTTTTCAGCAATTGTGAATAATGTGATCGTCCAAAACTTATGCCAATAAATCTTCTGTATGGCATATCTATCTATCTATCTGTCATTTTTCCTTGAACATATAACCCTCACCCGCATGAAAAGAGCTTTCCTCAAGTCCCATTTGATCTTCACTAAGGGCTTGATCCTGCAAGTTCTTACTAAGCAATGAAGCATCCTCAACTTCCACTGAAGCTAGTCAAAGTTGATGGTACTCAGCAACTTGCTGGATTAAGCCCTAAAAAGGAGACCAGTTACATTGCCCTGGCCTTTTAAATTCATAATTGTCACAATTCAGGGCAACTGCACCTGTCGTCCCCCTGCGTGGTCCACCAAGGGCATCCATTCTAAGCTCCCAGCAACTCAGACATCACCCTTCTTGGGCAGAGACATGCATCTTTCTCTTTCCTGACTGGGATTTTTTCCCCAGGCTGCACAGTTCCCTGCCTACCCTGTAATATCTCCAGCAAGCCAGTTTGTTTAAACAGGCCAGCTGTACTTTGCTTCCTCTATGAATGATGCAATTCCCAGCAATTATAAATTAACACACCGTTCTTTATAAGTAAGCACTTTTATTAAGGTGAAAGTGTTACAGAGAAAACATATTTAAAACAATGAAAGAACCTACATACATGCTAATACGTTTACCAGAGGTCACTCCTGCTCCACAAGGGCTCTGGTAGGAGTCAGTCCTTCAAACCCCACCAAGGGGCTTGTCTGTGGTTGCAAGTTCATAGGCTTTAGCTCAGAACTAGCACCTCCAATGAGTAGGTTAGGGCTTGTCTATACTGGCACTTTACAGCGCTGCAACATTCTCGCTCAGGGATGTGAAAAAACATCCCCCTGAGCGTGCAAGTTTCAGTGCTGTAACGTGCCAGTATAGACAATGCACCAGTGCCCCTCGTGAAGGTGGTTTTTTTAGAACTGCCGCGGCAGTGCTTTAACATTGCCAGTGAAGACATGCCCTTAGTCTTTCCTTCACACAGGTTGGGCCTTTGATCTTGAAACTCCCGCAACAGGTAATCAGCAGCTAATGGCCCTTTCCTCAAGGCCTGGTTTCAAAAAGCTGAGTTTTTGCATAACTGGTGGTGGGGAATTTGCATTCACCTCCCTCCGGCAAACCAATTGACACTGTTTGTCCCAAAAGACCATACTTGTCTGGCACGTTGTTCAGCTGAGTCCTTTGAAGTTCATCACGCTTCCGAGGGTTCACATTGCATTTCTACCTAAGAGGGATGATGGCTGACTGAGAGTCTAGAGTGGGTGCCTCCAAGGGACCACAGAAGGGGAATACAGGTGCAGTTGCTCAGAACTGTGACAATAATGCAGTGAGAAATATCATAGGAATGGCTAGACAAAACAATAATCCTTTTTAAAAAAACACTAGTAAGAACTACACTTCCTAATTGGAATTCTTACAGGATACATTACATTCCTGAATCTGCAAAGAGATGTGGTTTCAAGGTAAGGATAGAGCAAAGCCAGAGGACTTTTCCATGGTATCACTAGCCTTCCAGCTCAGACCCATTAAGTCCAACTGGAAAAACATTTTGTAGATTGACTAGGGGTACACCTACACTACAGGGGGGAGTCGATTTAAGATACGCAAATTCAGCTACGTGAATAGCGTAGCTGAATTCGGCATATCGCAGCCGACTTACCCCGTTGTGAGGACGGCGGCAAAATCGACTTCTGCCGCTTTCTGTCGGCGGCGCTTACTACCACCTCCGCTGGTGGAGTAAGAGCGCCGATTCGGGGATCGATTGTCGCGTCCCAACGGGACGCGATAAATCGATCCCCGAGAGGTCGATTTCTACCCGCCGATTCAGGCGGGTAGTATAGACCTAGCCTAGGAAACTAAGATGACTGCTCACATTTTAGGATACAGATTTCTCCACTTCAGAGCATGTTTATTGATTCTTTAAGCTTTCAAAGCAATATTAATCATGCAAAAAGGCAAAGATGTGACACACTAACTCAGCAACAAAAGAAAAGGGAGCTGACTTTTTAACAGCAAGGTTTATGTTAACACATTTCTGAAAATTAATCAATAGTCAAATAAGTCTAGTGACAGACTGAGCATTCCAGGAGAGACTAGAGGATGTAATGCACTCAATTTAGTATTTACAATGTACAAGAGAATTTAATTTGCAAATATAAAAAGCAAATGGACGAGTCTTTTTACATTTCATAGGAATAATCTGTTCTCCAGTAAAAACATGTAGCAGGTTGTGGCGGAGGAAAATTCATTTACCTTTCTGTGGCATTTTTAAACTGCTCAGGTTTGAAAAACATTTATTTTGAAATAAGTTTTTTCAATAGCGTATCCCAGTATTTAGGTCCTGATTCCATGTTCATTGAAGTCAGGGGAAAGGAAAGGCTCTGATGGGCTTTGGCCCAGGACTTCAACAAGCTTTGGATCTGGCTTTTATATTTTAAGCTGCTCAGGACAGGAATCAGTGTCTTTTGTTGTGCCTTGTACAATGCCAAGCACACTGACACAGATTAAAAAATAACAAAGAATCAATAATAGTATCTGCACTATTCCACATGGCATTGTGTAAATGAAAAGAGCAACGGAGGGTCCTGTGGCACCTTTAAGACTAACAGAAGTATTGGGAGCATAAGCTTTCGTGGGTAAGAACCTCACTTCTTCAGATGCAAGTAATGGAAATTTCCAGTGGCAGGTATAAATCAGTATGGAGATAACGAGGTTAGTTCAATCAGGGAGGGTGAGGTGCTCTGCTAGCAGTT